>NC_073313.1:138060754-138323254 GCF_027595985.1 Sorex araneus | reverse complement strand
ACCATAGCATCTGAATTCCAATGTGAACTCTGATGGTGATTTATCTTCCAAGCTTTTTGTCAAGTCCTTTACACTAGAAGTTTTCAATCTTTTCCAACCTGTAGACTGGCACAAGTGCATGAACCAGGAAGTAAAAAACATTGCTTTCGTTATCAATATCCCTATTTTTGAATGGGCATAATCACAATCACTTAGGGAGCCCTTCTATGTCAGCATTTATGGCCTTCCATTCCCTATACCTGACTAAAAGAGTTCCCTAAAAGTGACTCCTCTCACAAAAAAAATCGTAGCATATCAGGATATTTAAGACTTGGAGTATGTTCTTCCAATTATTTTCATGTACATTACCAGTGTAATTTTTATTTTGCAAAACTGAGATGAAATCATACTACTGGTCTATAACTTTCGGTACATCTATACAATGGAATACTGTGCAGTCATTAGAAAAAAATGAACTCAAAATTTATAAATGAATAGACATGGAGATATCATGTTGAGTGAAATGTGTCAGAAGGAGAGGAATATATAGAATGACTGCATTCATTTGTGGGATATGAAAAAAATCATGAGATTAATATCCAAGGCCAGGGAAAACAGGGGCCAGGAGTACTGGTCAATGGTTGTAAGCTTACCACAAGAATGTGTGGGGGGCAAAGGGCAATTAGGATAGAGAAGGGACCAGCATGACAGTAATATTGGAAATGATAATTTTGGACAGGAGCTGAGTGTTGAAAGTAGGTAGATACACCTGATAACGTTTCAGTATTTATATTGCAAGTCATGAGGAAGGAGGGAGGGAGGGAGAGAGGGAGAGAGAAAGAGAGAGGAGAAAGAGGGACAGAGAGAGGGGAGAGAGCAGAGCGGGAGAGAGCAAGGGGAGGGGGGAGAGAGGGAGAGAGAGGGAGAGAGTGAGAGAGAGAAGAAAAGTACCTGCCATAGAGGCGGGGGTGGGGGAGGGAAAACTGGGAACCTTTGTGGTGGTACATGTACACTGGTGAAAGGATGGGTGTTGGAACATTATATGACTGAAACCCAATCATAAACAACTTTGCAGTTGTGTATCTTACTGTGATTCAATTAATTTTTTTAAAATTTAGAAATCAGGCACGAGCCATACTACAGCTGGCAGGGGACTTGCCTTGCATGTGATCAACCCAGGTTTGATCCCATGCACCCTTTATGGTCCCGTGAGCCCCAACAGGAGTGATTCTTGAGCACAAAACGAGGAGTAAGCTCTGAGCACCACTGGGTGTGCCCCCCTCAAACAAACAAATAAGAAATAAGAGACTAAATACTTTTAGGCTATTTTAATCCAGACTCTCTCTAACACCTAGATCCTAGAAAAAGACACTGGCATGATATAAACCTGGAGATCCCATGCTTCCTCACCTCCCCTACAACACACAAGCCTGCACAATTTTTTTTCGTTGTGGTGTTTTGTTTCACTTATAAAGATCTCAACCTCCCCCTTGTCCCCCCCCACACCATCACCACACACATACACACAGATAAACCTGGGTTAACCTCTACAACTAGCAAAATGCTGAAAAATGAGAGCTTACAACAGCAGTCATTGGATAGCAAAATGCATTAGCTGCTGGCAAAGTATCTCAAAATCCAATATTCCCAATCTTCACTGAAAATATAAAATTCTGAATGCTATTAAAATAATAGTACACAGTAAAATAGTGATAATAATTTTAAAGATTTTATCAATTTAATTAGGGATCTGAGAGACAGTACAAGAGTTAAGATGTTTTCCTTACAAGCCCCAGTTTGATGCTCACTTCACATGGTTCCCCAATCAATACTGGGAAAGAATCGCAGCACAGGGCCTGAGTAGTACCCAAGCATACTGGGTGTGGCCCCAAACTCCAATAATAAGTAAATAGACAACTTATTAAAATACTCTCTCTGAACCATGAATAAAGGAACCAATTTCAGTGAATCATAATATTCCATCTCTTCATCCCTTTGAGAATATCTCAATATCTACAAATTGTAAGAAAAATGCAATAGAAGTAACACTGCCTACATCTTTTCAAATATTGGGATAGTCACAGCAAGAGATTTTTTGAGGAAAGGTTACTATCTTTAGCCATTTGGTTCAGATCTTGGGGTGGGAGAGAGGGATTTGTGGCCACACACAGCAGTGTTCAGCGCCTACTCCTGGCTCTGTGCTCAAGAATCACTTCCAACTTGGATCAGCTGCATGCAAAACAAGTGGCTTTTTTAGAGTGGGCGGGGCATACCCAGTGATGCTCAGGTCTTACTCTTGTCTGTACTCAGGAATAACTCCTGATAGTGTTGCGGGAACCATGTGGGATTCCAGGGATCAAACCCAGGGATCAAACAAAGCCAGGTGCAAGACAAGTGTTCTACCCCCTGAACTCCAGCCCAGTTCAAATGGTTTTATAAGAAGACCAAAGGAGGGGCTGTAGAGTACGGCAGGTAGGGGTCTTGCCCTGCACACAGCCAGCCCCGGTTCAATCCCTGGCACCCCATATGATCCCCAAGCATCACCAGGAGTAATTCCTGATTGCAGAACCAGGAGTAACCCTTGAGCATCGACAGATGTGGCACAAAAACTAAAAAGAAAACCAAAGGATAGACTAGTTCTGTGGCCTACACCACTTAAATAGGCCCATTTTAACGTCTTTCCAAGTGTGTGTGTGTGTGTGTGTGTGTGTGTGTGTTGCCAGGGATTAAACCTCAGGTCTCATGTACTCAACACTTGTGCTTTATCACTGATCTACAACCCCAGCCCCCAATATAGCATTTTTTTGAGAGGAGAAAGGCGCATACCTAACTGTGCATGCTTATTCCTGGCTAGGCACTCAGGGATCACTTCTGCCGGTGCTCAGGGAACCATATGTGATGTCAGGAAAGCACCTTACCCACTACACTGTGTCTCCGGCCCCATTATGGCCTATTTTTAATGGGTTTTTTTTTGGTCTCTGTATCAGCATACTGGGCTAATGGAATCAATAAATTGTCACACTCAGATCCCTATGAACCAATCAGGCTATCATTTTATAAACTGAACATACTATTTCCGCTAATGTCATTATATTGCTCTTGCTCACACTGTTCCTTTCTGACAATTGTCAGTCCACACATAAATCCCACTCCCCCTACAAATGACTTCTCAGATGCTGTGATTTGTTCCTATTACCATAATCCAAAGAACTTACTGATAATTCACAAACAGATTTATAAATGTGGATAGTATACTATGTTTCTATCTTCCCCCAGATCACTGAACCATTCAAAGTAAGGTCAGTTTCTAAATGGATGGGAGAGAGGACTTTTTTTTGGGGGGCGGGGAGTTTTTTGGAGGGCTCACACCCGGCAGTGCTCAGGAGTAACTCCTGGCTCTCCACTTAGGAATCACTCTTGGCGGGCCTTACCCATTGTACTACTGTTCTGGCTTCAAGAGAAGACTAATGTTTGTGTCTTGACTAGGTTGGTTTCTTATAAGGACAAATGTTGCCATGTCTATTCTCCACTCTTGTAGCCAGGGAGCACCACCGCTAAGCAGCACACCAGTATGCCTTCCCTTTTCTATAAAAGAAATGGCAACCTATTTAAAAGGGACAGACAAATGCTATTTCAAAATAGCCAACAAGAATCTGACATGTATCTCCCAGACAGCAGCTGTCTTTGTACATAGGATATGCCAAGAGCATATACCAGGAGTGAATGTGCAACAAATAACAAAGAGTTGTCCCTAAACAAATAATAAGTAAAAACAAACAAATAACAAATATCCCTAAAATAGATCCCTAAATGGAGCACATAATACAGAGCTCTAGCAGGTAACATTAAGACCCAAAACATTAATATTAACACACAAAAAGGAAATAGAAGGCAATTAACATTGGAGAGTTATGAATGAATGCATCGTAAAAGAAAATTACCAACATTTTACATATAAAGTTCGCAAAAACATAAGAGCACATTATCTGAATGACTGGGTACAAAAATTGACACATTTTCCTCCCCAAATTCTGGGAAGCAACTATCACAAGTCTTTATAATGTCCAAGTCTTTTGATGACTAATTCTAATTCTGTAGCTATAATCTATAAACAAGTAATTCAAACAACAAAAACTGAATACATTCATTTCATAATTAAAAATACTAAAATTATTTAAATATTTCCATGCAAAATATCAAGAAATCTTTAAACAAGTACAAGAATATTTAATACACAAAAGTGAATGCTAGAATGCTAAACACAAAACAATATAGAAGAGTAAGATGAGCTGTAGAAATTCTGGTAAAAATGAAAAGCAAACAGATTTATTAGCACTGGTCATTTTTGGGTGGTGAAATTATGGCTCTTCCTCCCACTTTCCTCACTAGATAGTTATTCTCAAAGCTAGAAAGACTGTTTAGCAAATTTCAAACTTAAATAAGAAAACATGAAATAATACAGATCTGACCACAATTTTGTCTTCAGTGACCAAAAATGTAATAATATGAAAAGACAAACAATAACTTAGACTATGTATTTGTATTTCAGGTGTCTGTGTAATAGTCTTTTTGTTTTCTTTTCTTTTTGTATTCTGAGTAATAATCATATGAACATATTCAAATAGATAATAAATTATTAAAAAACTGCAACACATATCACTATAAGACCTGAGGCAACATCACATGAAAAGACAATAAAATTGATAAGCAACTTGGAAGAAAAGGAATCCAAGTTCATTAATAACCAAAGAAATACAAAATCAAAAATACCATTTTTGATCCATAAAATTAAAAAATTTAAAGAAGCACTATACAGAACATGAATAAAAATTAGTAAGCATTTTTGAGAAGAAATTTAGAAACATATTGCTACAAATATTCATTCTGTTTGACTTAATTCCACTTCAATGAATCTATCCTTACCCCAAAATCAAATACATATATTCTCAGTCTTTTTTAAAGACACACTAACATACATACTAACATTTTCTTTAGTATTAGAAATTTCTGTTAACTGTCCAAAATATTACTAATGGGTAATAAATATATATATAAATATACATATACTGCGGCAATGACTGGTTGTCTAAATCTCGCAGCAGGCAAAACAAGAAGGGTGTGTCCATTGAGCTGCAGTCGGCCATTTTAAACCAACCCTCTGCAGAACAAAAAGCACTGAAGACAAGGGTAGACACCCACTAAGCTCCAAATCAATCAGCTCTTTATACTCTGTCATGTATGTATGTCTGAGCACTCAGTAAAAGGCAGCAAAAAGGTCTCTTCTCTTATACTAGGAAAGTTACAAAGAAATGTGCAAAGCATAAAGGAAGGGTTGTTTAAATCTGCCACTTATCCTGGAAGATAAAATATCTTTAATAGAGCAGGGAAAAAAAATCCAGCCTTATTCAACTGGATGTAAAGCCTGGAACATATTTATCTGTGTCCCTCGGATTTCTTATTTGTAAGAAATGAGTAATGTAATGCCATTTAATTTCCTACAGCCATAGAGAGTACTAACAGAATTAAGGCATGTGTAAAACAGCACCTGGCATATTTAGTGCTAGAGGGGTTATGACTACAGATAGGAAAAATAGACCAAAAGAAATAAATGTGTGAGATCATAAGTATGATTACACAAAGATCTGACCAATTTTGAAGTCTGTGGCCTTTATACTGTGATAGGTATATACATATATGTGCATATGGGCATAGATAGCAGATGTCACATATATCTATGTGAATATAAATATATCGAAGCCGGTTCAGTTTCATGCCACCATGATCATTTGCCAAAATCCTACTTGAATGCAAAGTGTAGCAACTGTTTGGCAACACAGCCAAATCCTCACGCCTCTATTCTAACCCACACTAACAAACAGTCTTCACGATATCGCAGCCCCTGATCAACCACTCTTGCGGAGTATGAGAATGGACGTGTTCAGAGCCGAGTACAGCGGTCCAACAGTCCTCCAAACGCAAGCTGTCACCAGGCGTTCCTTTTTTGGATGCATTTTCTAGGCCCTTTCGGGGAGCCACAATCTTTTATTGCTAGTAACCATCGGCTCCGCGTTTTGAAACTCGCGTGGGCCAGTCACGGGCTTAAGACTCAGGGTCAATTTCGGGCGACTCTGAGCACCGCATGGGCAGCGCCAGCCCGGGCCGGGCCCTCCCCGCAATCGGAAAGGTCGATCCTCTCCGAAGGCCCTCGGAGCCCCCAAGGGCCAAGCGAAGACCACTTCGCTCCCCCCCTCCCCTCGCCATTTTGCGCAGTCCACACGCACTGCGGTCCTCCCCGACGCATCATCCCATTCGCAAGACGCATGCGCGCCCCCCCTTCCCTCCACCCACCCCCGCCGCTCAGAGCCGCCCACCCCGGGGTCTCAAGTGCGCATGCGCGCTACCCCCTGTCCCGCACTGTCCGTACCCACTGCAGACGATTTTGCCTTTTCAAATACGTACTCGACCCCCACCCACCCCGCATCCTCGATCGCGCATGCGTCCCGCCCGCCTTCTCGCCCCCACCCTCAGCACCACCACCACAGCCCCCTCCCTCCAATCAGGCCTTCTCTAACCTACCTGTGCACAGCACCCCCGGCTCCCAATACACATGCACACTGCGTCTAAGCTCCGCTCGCCGTTTGCTTTTGGTTTTTGTTTGGTTTCGCCTCTCCAGCCTGATGTCTCTCGCCGTGCTTCTCCCCACAGCTGCACTCAGCCTTCCATAAGGGGTAGGGATCATAAACTCAGTTAGTGGGATCTGGCGTAGGGCTTCGCAGGCGATCGCAACGGACACCGAATCGAGATGCAGGCAGCCTCCACCCCATCCCAGGGAGAGGCTCCAAATACTCTGTCTGGGACCCCCCCGAAATAAGATCCACCGCCGGGAACAAAGGCAAAGAAAACTCCATAATCGGGTGCGTCTACTCCCCAAGCCCTCTCCTCTCAATACACCTGCGGCCAATGAGGAACTTGCAATGTTTAGAAGAAGGAACGTGACGGAAAACACCGCCGTCCGGGAGCCTGAACCCTACAGGGAAGAAATCTGCATCCCTTTCACAAGCAGGAAGCAAACAGTTAACCTCCTTTTGGAAGTCAGCGTCCCGTCCCGCATTCTGATCCCGTCGCGAACCTGAAGAATACATAAATTTAGTATCCCCCGGGCTCGAATTCCTCCCGCCGCCCTCCATGTTCTCCCCCAACATCGCTCCCTTACCTGCTAGCATGAAGCCTTGGCACCGGCGTGCCAGGCCAGACTGGGTGGTGGGAGCGGCAATATAGGGTACGCGACGCCAGAATCCGCGGTGCCAGGGTGCTGGCGGCAGGTCAAGGTGGCAGTGGGCTGCAGCAGGAGGACCAGACAAGCCTGCAGCCGCAGCTCGGATGCCCAGAAAGGCCTCTCCCAGAGCTGTACAGTCAGCTTTTGGCGCATGCGCTGAGCCGCCCCTTTTCCCCATCCCCCCCCCACCCACCCACCCATCACGATTTAACCCTTGCTAAATCGTCCTGCTATCTTCATGTCTTCCTGGCTACCCAGATCCCTAGTCCATTTTGCGTCTTCTTTTTGGTCACCCTGGCATCACCACCATACCTCTCTCGGCCCATCCCTTCATCTTCAGTCCTTTTCCCACTATCACCCACCCTATCACTGTCAAGTCTCCCCATTGGCTGCTGTTATTCTTAATGGCTTAGCCTCACATTTGTCACCTTTCTCGTGCCAGACTTGGCCTTTTAACTCCTTTCCTGGCACACCTGGTGCTACAGTTGGTTAAAAACAAACAAACAAAAAAAGCAAAAAAACATAAGCAAAATATATTTTTTAAATTGTCAAAAATTTTTTAAAACTCAAAAATGGTAAAGATATTGTAGCCACACAATCTTCTCCAAAGGAGCTCTTAAACTGGACCCAACCAACTAGTGTCAAACAAAATAGGTTCATTATCAACCTACTAGAAGACCTAGACATAAGAAATATGAAGATCCCTTGCAGAGCGAAAAAGAATTCAATCAGTTTTGGACAAGAAGCAGCATGACACTTTTTTTCTTTTTTCTTTTCAAACCTCTGGTATTATCTGGACCTTAAAAATAACATACAGTGTGTAGGGCACATTGCCTTGAACATAGGCGACACAGGGTGGATCCTCAGTATCCCATAGAGCCCCTGAGCACCACCAGGAGTGATTCTTGAGTGCAGAGCTGGGAGTTGCTCCTGAGCTCTGCCAGGTATGACCCCCCAACAAAACAAAACAATACAAATAATAATAATGTTCATGGGCTGGGTAGTAATGAGATTAAAGGTCTTGTCTTGCAAGTAGCTCACCCTGATTCAATCTTCTGTTCTCATATGTTCTCCAAGTACCACCAGGAGTGATCACTGAGCACAGAGCCAGGAGTAAACCACCAGTTATGACAATCCACCCCCCAAAAGAAGAATTCATTCTCGTGCCTTTTGCTGCGAAATATAAGGCTTGTTTCTGTCTTTTGTGAGAAATCCAAATATTGAATTTAAGAGAAATTGCATCTTTTATTTAATAGACTATAAAATATATTCTTTTCTGTGGGCTGGAGTGATAGCACAGTGGGTAGGGCGTTTGCCTTGCACGGGGCCGACCCAGGTTCAAATCCCAGCATCCCATATGGTCCCCTGAGTACCGCCAGGGGTGATTCCTGAGTTCATGAGCCAGGAGTGACCCCTGTGCATTGCTGGGTGTAACCCAAAAAAGCAATATATATATATATATATATATATATATATATATATATATATTCTTTTCTGGATGCAAGGAAAATAGAACACAAAATAATTATTTGTGTCTATTTATAATGATTTATTTTGGTGACTTGCTGTCTTAAAACACTTGCTGTCTTAAACAGTTTAGAACTATCAAAACCTGAAGCTAGGGTCTGGAGAGATTATACTTGTCTTGCATGCAGTCTCGGTAAAGACCCAAGCACCCCATATGGTCCCTAAGCACAGAGAGCCAGGAGTAAGCCCCCCAGCATCTCCAGGGTGGATCCACCACCCCTCTCCTGGAAAACATGAGGTTAAAGAATTAGTACAGAGCTTAAGGAGCTTGCCTTGATTGCATGAAACCAGCTAGTTATATTCCTGCACTACATGGTATCACAAGCACAGAGTTGGGATAAACAACACAAGGTGTGACCCCCCCAATCCAGGTATGTACCCCAAGTTCCCCAAATAAAGGAAAAGAAAAAATTCTTATAGTCACAATTATATATAACCTGGACCATAAAATATATGCATCCTCTTCTATAACTTTTTAAAAATGTCATATTAGCATTATTCAGAGAAATAGTGGAAGTTTATAGGTTTTATAGAACATGCACAAAAAGATATATGCACTTTTGCACTATATAAGTATGCAGAAAAAAATAGTTAGAAATGCATGAAGTTATGACTGCACAAAAGAACCTCTATCTTAAATTAAAATAACCTTTCACTATTACATGAAATGGAAATTTTGCCCAGAAGACCATGTTATTACAACAAATTCTTTCAGTTCTATCTATTCTATTTTTGTTATAACACTTTTGAGCTATAACTCACTTGTGATACTGCTCATCAATCATGCCTATTAGTATATATTTGTGTTTTACTTTTTACTCCCCCACCTTCCCTTTTTGCTGTTTTTGGAATGACTGGGGCAATATCACATGCCTGGCAGAAGTACTTGCTCTCACATGTATGTTGTGGAGCTCACTGTCAGTCACACATTAGATTGAGGTACTCATACACTCAACTGTAAGACTCCCTAAAGGTTGGAGTTTTTTTATTTTTTTTGTTTGTTGTTGGGTTTTTTTTGTTGCTGTTGTTGTTTGGGGGGAGACATGCAATAATGCTCAGGGGTTACTCCTGGATCTGAGCTCAGAAATCACTCTTGGCAATGCTTAGGGGATCATGTGGGATACCAGGGATCGAATCTGGGTCAGTCACCTACAAGGCAAGTACCTGACCCACTGTGCTATCACTTCATCCCCTGGGTTGGAGTTTTTTAACTATGGTGTTCACACATGTGCATGTTGTCAGGAATTGCACACTTTAGTGGTAGTGCTTGTGCACGTTCTAATTGTAGTGCTCACCAAGGGTCACTGTAGTGCTCACACAAATGCTCACCACAGGTTGCACTTCCTGGCCATGGTGTTTCTCTATCATTTAGCAGTGCTCAAGAAGGCTTGCACACCTTTAGTTGTGGTGTTCACACAAACATGGCTGTGATGCTACTGAAAAATCACTGTGACACCAGGGATTACAGATATCAAAGCCTCCAGCAGAGCTGCTCATGTTATTAACAGTGGTGGCACTAAAGGGTGGATTTATGATCTCACACTTGAAAGCAGGTGTTCTATGCACTGTACTGTCTTCCTGGTCCTTTTTGTGTTCTTTTGATTTTGCTAGACTAAGTAATGTTTTAACATCTACACTTTTTAAAAATTTATTTTTATTAAAACAGTGTGACTTACACAGTTGTTTATAATACAGTTTCGGACATTTAATGTTCCAACACTACCAGTGTGACTCTCCTCCATCAAGATTCCCCGTTTCCCTTTCCATCCCAACCTGCCCCCTTAGGCACATAACAAATTTACTTTATATTACTTGGTTCAGCAAAACTTAAAGAAATGGCAAATAGAATGATCAGAAAATAGATCAGTAAAAGCCAATTTGTGATTGCTATCAACATTTATGTTTGTTTTTGGCTCAGGTCACACCTGGTGGTGCTCAGAGCTTACTCCTGGCTCTGCGTGCATGGATTACTCCTTGCTGGCTTGGGGTGCTGAGAATTGAATTGTGTCATCCCTTGCAAGACAAGCACCTACTCACTGTACCATCACTTTGGCCCCACATCAACATTCTCATAGTTGTAGAACTCTGTTCTAATACAATGATTTCATGTTTCTAATTATCATCTCTACCTTTTCTGTTTGTATTTTGGGTCACATACAGTGGTGCTCAGGAATATCTCCCAGCTTAGTACCCAGGGGTCCCAAGAGTGCTCAGGGCACCATGAGGTAACAGGAACCAAATCCAAGTTCTCACACATGAAAGACAAGTGTCTACTACTGAGCCATGCCCTTGACCCTCATTAATCTTTTTTTGTTTCTTTTTGTTTGTATGGGGTGCCACACCTGGTGATGTTCAGCACTTATTCCTGGGACCTGCAGTCATGGAAGACTGGTGGCAGGGGTCAGAGAACCATATGGGATACCCAGGATCAAACCCAGGTCAAGACATGTCCCAATCTTTCCAGTCCCAAACATTCCATTTTTTAAAGTATTATAAAATTGATATCAACACAAAATAATGCATGTAGAGAGTTACTTGCACTTTCTATTTCTCTTCCTTTGGACAAAACTTCCCTAATCTACTAAGTATCCAATCTGAAGAGAAATTAAAAAACAGAATAGCTTGTAAATCTGTATAAGCTGTAATATACTTAGGGTCCTGAACCTATTTAACTGAACTTCCCAGTTCACATGTTCCTCAGGAGCAGTAAAGGAAAATTTGGGGACTTCAATTGTATTCACCCAACTTAGGCTACCATTCTAATTTCCTGTTTCCCCACCCTATATATTTTTTACTAAAATGACCCTCTTTCAGAGCATGTGACAGTCAATTTTTTGTGCCAATTTTACTAAGCCACAAGGTCCACATATGTGATCAAATAGCTTTCTGGATTTTTCTAGAATGAGAAAAATTCTAGAAAAAAAATCTCATTCTGGAGGGTGCTTGAGATTAGCATTTTTTTTTTTTTTTTTTGCTTTTTGGGTCACAACATCCTGCGATGCTCAGAGGTTACTCCTGGCTCTGCACTCAGGAATTTCTCCTGGAGGTGCTCAGGGGACCATATGGGATGCTGGGGATTGAATCCGGTTGAACCCGGGTCAGCTGCATGCAAGGCAAAAGCCCTACCTGCTGCACTATCATTCGGGCCCCTTGAGATTAGCATTTAAATTGATGCTCTCTAAGTAAAGCAGCTTGCTTTAATGTGGGTGGGGCTCATTTATCAGATGAAAACCTGAATCAAACAAAAGATTAACATCTGAACAAGAGAGAACAAAGCCAAGGGACAATCTTTGGATTTGAAACAGCTTTGAATCTTCCCTGGGCCTCTAGTCTGCTGGCACATTCTTCATAACTTAGATTTGCCAGACTCCATGACCACTTAATCAGTTCTTAAAAAGACAGATGATAGATTTTATATCACTTACGTTGGTTTCTCTATAGAATTCTAAGAGGACTTCCTCAGATCTAAATTGAGGTTGTGGACACAGTTAAAAGAAGATATCAAGAAATTTCATCATCACCTTAGTATGGTTTTGCTCTGCAAAATTGTACATTGACTAGATTCAACGTGGGACCAGTCTTAACTCTGCAGAAGTTACCATTGCAAGAATATGAAACAACTGAGAAAATAAGAAGTAGCCTTTATCTTTCTAGAGAACAACAAAAAGGATCCCTTTGACATGTGTAAAGATGGTCTGTTTTGTTGTGTGTGTGTGTGTGTGTGTGTGTGTGTGTGTGTGTGTGATTTTTGGAAATCAGGCAATGAGGAAAACAGAGGCCAGTAAACTGGTACAGGAACAACCTCAGGTTAACAAAGGTCTTGGCTTTGTTGCTAAAGGTTAACCAATTTGAATACATGAAAAAGATGAGTAAGAAACCAAGAAACTGGATTAATCCACTATTGATTTCATGATAAATTACACAGAAAATTTGTTCTGGCAATAAAATCCAGCTAACCAGGGAAGGAATAAAATACACTAGAGCCATAATTCATCTTTTCTTGTATACAATTAGTTAAGATATTTGGTAATAAAGTAAATAAATTGCTTTTTAAAAGAGAGCATGTGTTTTTAAGGAGGTCATAGTAATTATTTTGGAGATGTTTATAGCAATCGTGATTCAGTGCAAAGAGCAGAAGATCTATCTGGATTTTAAATATAGGAGAGAATTTAATATAGAAAATTGTCACAAAGTACTTAGAAAGAAATGAAAGCATATGAATGCCTACAAACTACTTGGAAGAAAAGTTTCTAGATAAAACCTCAAGGAATTTCTTCCAGAAGACAGAATTGGTTGACTAGATCATTATATCTATGAGATTAAAACAGATCCACAAATACAATAACATGCTTAGAGATCTGTGATCCAGAAAATTCAACACCAAAATGTAAAATTACTATTACTGCTCTCATAATCACAAATGGTCATTGGGATCTGGAAAAGGTGAATGAACATAAACATTTTATTTATGTGACAAATCTGCACAACTCTCCTGTGTGACAAACAAGCAAGACATGGCCAGAAGATGTTACAGTTGTCTTCTAATCTTGAGGAGTTAAGGGGCAGGAGTAATAGTACAGCAGGTAAGGTGATTATCTTGTATGTGGTTGACCTGGGTTTGATTTCCAGAAACCCATATGGTTCCCTGAGCTTTCCAGGAGTGATCTCTGAGCATAGAGCTAGGAATAAACCCTGCCGGGTGGGGCACAAACACCAACACCCCAAATTTTGAAGAGCTTATTCTAATAAATAGAACTCATTTGGTCTTCATAACTATAGCTGTAAGGGAGTATAAAAAGGGAGTCTATACATGGAAAGCTAGGTAATACTTTGAAATAAATGAAAAAGAAAGCACAACATTTATTTCATGTAGCTCAGGCCCTGCTGAGAGGGAAACTCTATACACCTATGTTATAAAAGAAGATCTATTTCTAATAACCCTAAGAGGAACCGAGAGATAGTACAGTAGGTAGGGCATTTGCCTTGCACACGGGCAACCCAGTTTCAATCTCCAGTACCCAATAAGGTAGCCTGAGTACTGCTGGAGTGATCCCTGAGTACAAAGCTAGGAGTAAGCCCCGAGCACTACTGAGTGTGGTTCCCAAAACAAAAGTAAATAACCCTAAGAAACTGAAAAGGGGGGGTGGGTTGGGACAGGCAGAAGATTTCTCAATGGGGGAGAGTACTTGTTTTGCATGTGTGAGGCCTTAAGTTTGACCCCACGTACCATATTACCTCCAGCACTGCCAGCTTAGCCTAGCAGCCTCCAAGTACTACCAAGGTGGTCCTGGGTTCAAGCACTGAAACTTGTGGTCAAGTTACCCGGGTATTGTTGGTTGGTAGTGGTCCCTTAGGGTGCCTTAGGACTTGGGAATTTCCACAAAAGCAGCAGCAGGAAGAAGAAGGAGGAGGAGGAGGAGGAGGAGGAAGAGGAGTTAAGATTAAAACAAACAGAGAAAGGAAATAATAAAAACTGAAGTTAAATAGAGCCTTTTTGCAGAAGACTCCGTCTCAGTGCTCCTCGCTCCTGCTCTTGACTCACCGTCGCTCTCATGCATGGGGGAACCAGTAGGTCAGGAAGCCACATTTCATTCAAGGCCTTCAAGAACACCAGCAAGACGCTGGTGGAGGTGGAGATGTTACACACTGCATCCCCATCACCTTCACCAGCTGCAGCTTGAGGTCGCTGAAGAAGATGTGCGCTGACGGACCAAATCTGGGGTGCCAAGGAGAAGAACTTGAAAGTTAAGGGGTCAGTCAGATGCTCACTACCAGAAAGACCTGGTGACATGAAGGCTCTAAGACTGGGAACTGCTTCCAGATGATCATCCACAAACGTGTCATAGACCTGTACAGCCCATATGAGATCATGAAGCAGATCGTGTCTGTCAGCATCAAGCCAGACATGGAGGTCACCATTACGGATGCTTAAGTCGCCTTTCTAATAAAACCCACCCACACAGAACAAAGAAGAGAAAAACAAATGAAATAGAGACTAGAAAAACAATAAAGAAAGCAACAGATGACAAAGTTATGGTTTTGAAAGGAACGGTACCGTTGGGGGAGGGAAAACTTTAGTTGAATTGACCAAGGAAAAGAGAGAGGACAACTTTCTAAAATAAGACCTGGGCCAGAGGTCTTATTTTCAAGACCTTATTTTCAAGGTTCAAGGAGCTGAGTCCATCAATGCTTTGCATGTAGGAGGCCTGGTTCAATCCTTTGTGTGGCATTTGGTCTCCTGGGCACCACCAGAAACACTTGGCGCTCAGAGCTAAGAATAGCCCCTGAATACTGCCAAGAATGCCCCCCATAAATAAAATAAATAAAATGAGACCTTACAGAAATTAAAGTTGCTGAAGTATTAATGTAGTTGCATAAAGTATTAATGTTGTTGCTGTTGTGACAACATTAATACAACAATATTGATGACTATTACTGTGCTTTGTTATCCCTTCTCATTTATCGAGACAGTGCCGGGGCAGTTTTCTAGATGGGAGCTGTTTCAACTCCTTGCAGCTTGCATTAGCTGGGCTAGAAGCCAAACAAATGGCTTTTTCCAAACTGATCATTTCACTTTTTCTCCAACACAAGACTGGAAACTGAGCAGAGGATCGTTTGTTTGTTTGTTTGTTTGTTTGTTTGTTAATCCTCATAGTTTTTGCTTTCCCAAATTTTCCTGGGGAGACAAGATGGCAAATTGAAACCCTAAGTCACTGCTTGCACCCATCCCAAGATGGAAGGGTATAAAAGCAGCCTTTTTAGAAGGTTTGCTCCCTGTTTCAGTGGGTGGTTCTGGTTCTCTCTTGTTCTCTTTGGCTTGGAGAAATAAATTTGCTATTTGAAGCATACCTTTGCAGGAAAATTTAGTTCTTAGCAAAAGCAAGAGTCCACCAGCTGTGATAATTTTATGAATGACTGTCTCAATAAATTAGATAACCTAGATGAAATAGACAAATTAAAACACAAATTTCTAGGGCTAGAGAGATAGTACAGGGGGTAAAGCACTTTCCTTACATGCAGCTGACCTGGGTTCAATCCCTGGCACCCTTTATGTTCCTCTGAGCCCTAAGCACACAGACAGGGAGTAAGCCCCAGCACTGCTGGATATGACTTGTTCTTTAAACAAAGACACAAATTGCCAAACTGACTCAAGCAGAAACTCTGAATAGACCTAAAACAAAGGGGCTTGGATAAACACTCAATAGAATACTACATAAAATCATGCCTTTTGTGACAACATGGGATGGAACTTGGGGTGTATGTATAACAAAATAAGTGAAGAATGAAAAAACAATTATGGGACTGGAAATATCAACCATATGTGTAATAAAAAATCAAAGCACAAAAGTAAAGATTAAAACCATATGATCACTAGATGCAGAGAAAGCATTTGACAAGATCCAACACCCATTTCTGATGAAAACTCTCACCAAAATGGGTTTAGAAGAAACTTTCTTCAAGATAGTCAAAGCGATCTACCACAAACAAATGGCAAACATTATCCTCAATGGAGAAAAACTAAGGCCCTTCCCTCTAAGATCAGGGACATAGCACAGCAGGTAGGGCGTTTGCCTTGCACATGGCTGACCTGGGTTCAATTTCTCCATACCTCTGGGAGAGCCTGGCAAGCTCCCCATGGCATATTCGATATGCCAAAAACAGTAACAACAAGTCTCACAATGGAGACATTACTGGTGCCTGCTCGAGCAAATCGATGAACAACGGGGCGACAGTGCTACAGTGCTACCATAGTACTGGAAGTACTTGCAATAGCAGTTAGGCAAGAAAAAGACATTAGGGCATCCAGATAGGAAAGGAAGAAATCAAGCTCTCACTATTCGCAGATGATATGATACTATACCTAGAGAATCCTAAAACCTCTACCAAGAAATTCCTAGAAACAATAGACTTGTACAGTAAAGTCGCAGGCTATAAAATCAATACCCAAAAGTCCATGGCCTTCCTATACACAAATAAGAGAGAGAGGAAAGTGATATGAAAAAAACAATCCTATTCACAATCGTGCCCCAGAAAATCAAGTACCTTGGAATCAGCTTAACTAAGGAGGTAAAGGATCTCTACAAAGAAAACTACAAAAAGCTACTCCACGAAATAAAAGAGGACACGAGGAAATGGAAGCATATTCCCTGCTCATGGATAGGAAGAATTAATATTGTCAAAATGGCAATACTCCCCAAAGCACTATACAGATTCAATGGGATCACTATAAGGATGCCCATGAAATTCTTCAAAGAAATAGATCAAGCACTCCTGAAATTCATATGGAACAATAAATGCCCACAAATAGCTAAAGCAATTCTTGGGAAAGAGATGATGGGAGGCATCACCCTCCCCAACCTCAAACTCTACTACAAAGCGGTAACAATTAAAACAGCATGGTACTGGAACAAAGGCAGAGCTGCAGACCAATGCAACAGGGTGGAATATCCCTACACACAACCCCAAATGTATGAACATCTAATCTTTGATAAGGGAGCAAGAAATGTGAAGTGGAGCAAAGAAAGCCTCTTTAACAAATGGTTCTGGCATAACTGGACAACCACATGTAAAAAAATGGGTTTAGACTCCGACCTAACACCATGCACAAAAATCAGATCAAAATGGATTGAAGACCTCAACATCAGACCAGAGCACATAAGGTACATTGAAGACATGGTTGGCAAAACCCTCCACGACATTGAAGCTAACGGTATCTTCAAAGATGACATGCCATTGACCAAGCAAGTGGAAACACAGATAAATGGGACTATGTTAAGCTAAAAAGCTTCTGCACTGCAAAAGATACAGTGACCAAAATACAAATGGGAAAGAATATTCACCCAATACCCATCTGATAAGAGATTGATATCAAGGATATACAAGGCACTGGTTGGAATCTGCAAGAAGAAAACATCCAACCCCATCAAAAAATGGGGTGAAGAAATGAACAGAAACTTTCTCAAGGAAGAAATACGAAAGGCAAAAAGGCACATGAAAAAATGCTCTTCATCACTAATCATCAGAGAGATGCAGATCAAAACAACTATGAGATACCACCTCACACCACAGACACTGGCACACATCCAAAAGAACAAAAGCAACCACTGTTGGGTGGATGTGGGGACAAAGGGACTCTCCTACACTGCTGGTGGGAATGCCGACTGGTTCAACCGTTTTGGAAAACACTATGGACGCTTCTCAAAAAAGTAGAAATTGAGCTCCCATTTGACCCAGCAATACCACTCCTGGGAATATATCCCAGAGAGGCAAAAAAGTATAATCTAAATGACATCTGTACTCGAATGTTCATTGCAGCACTGTTTACAATAGCCAAAATCTGGAAAAAACCCAAATGCCTGAGAACAGAAGACTGGTTAAATAAACTTTGATACATCTACACAATGGAATACTATGCAGCTGTCAGAAAAGATGAAGTCATGACCTTTGCATATAAGTGGATCAACATGGAAAGCATCATGCTAAGTGAAATGAGTCAAAAAGAGAGAGAGACATAGAAAGATTGCACTCATCTGTGGAATTTAAAGTAACAGAATGGGAGACTAGCACCCAAGAATAGTAGAGTAAGTACCAGGAGGCTGGCTCCATGTCTTGGAAGCCGGCTTCACACGCTGGAGGAAAAGGCAGCTCAGATAGAGAAGGGAACACCAGGTAAAGTGTGGTTGGAGGACACGCTGGGGATGGGAGATTGCTGCTGAAAGTGGACTATGGATCAAACACGATGGCCACTCAATACCTCTATTGCAAACCACAACACCCAAAAGGCGAGAGAGAACAAAAGAGATTGCCCTGCCACAGAATCGAGGTGGGGTGGGGGAGATAAGATGGGGGTAGGGATACTGGGATCATTGCTGGTGGAGAATGGGCACTGGTGGAGGGATAGGTACTCGAGCATTGTATGACTGAAACACAAGCACGAAAAGTTGTAAGTCTGTAACTGTACCTCACAGTGATTCACTAATAAAAAAAATCAAAGCAAACAAATGGAACAAAACTCAACAAAAATAATCACTAGACTGAAAACTAGGGTGGTTACCAGAGGAAAAGAGGGTAGAAAGAATGGGTAAAAGATGATTTTGATAGTTTGATGGTACTAGAACTTTGATAGTGGATGCACTGGATTTTTTTTTTGGCTTTTTGGATTACACCTGGAGATGCTCAGGGGTTACTTCTGGCTCTGCACTCAAGAATTACTCCTGGCAGTGCTCAGAGAAACATAAGGGATGCGGGGGATCAAACTCTGGTCTGCTGCTTGCAAGGCGAGAACCCTGCCTGCTGTACTATTACTCTGGCCCCTGAATCTCATACAGACATAAAACTCTTCTGAAATTTCATAGTATTGTGAAATAATGGTAAATAAATAATTTTTTTAAAAAATGAAATAACAAATGAAAAGACTAAACTGGTAACTTCCCACAAGAAAAGTTCAGACTGAGATGACTTTGCTCAGTAAAATATTCCAAACTGTTATTTGAGGAGGAGTGTGTTAGGGTCACATCTGGCTGTGCTTACTTTTTGTTTTGTGGTCAGGGATTACTCCTGACAGTGCTCAGGAGGACCATATGTGGTGCCTGGGATCAAACAAGAGTGAGCCCAAGAGCTTTAATTCCCGTATGTTTCTCTGACTCGAAAATCTTCCAAACATTTAAAGGAAAAATAGTATTGATTTTTTTCACAAACTACTCCAAAATAATAAAAAATTATTAAAGTGTTCATTACTGAGCCACAAGTAGCTTTTATATACTATAATAATTAGAATATTTTGAATCAATATTTATCCAATCAAAAATCGTCCAAATGATTGAATCAATTGAATGTTGATTCAAGCAAAATTACAAGAATGGTGAAATCAGGGTTTGTGTGAAGAATTTAAAGTAACAAAGTAAATGAGGTAGATCAAATGATGACATGGGTAAAAATAAAGGGCTAAATAGTCATTGCAATGGAAAATTATAGATCATGTCTACAACTAAAACAGTAAGAAATAATATAAATCTTTATTATTATGACTGTGTGTTTTTGACTGCATTAAAATCATTTAATAAATGAAAAATCAATTTAATGGTCACCACCAGTATTTTTTACAACATGAATATAAAACAGCAAAGTATTACAACATAAAGGATTTTTTTCTTAAAATAATTTGAGTTATAGCACACACATAATCTCTGCTTCTTTTTTGGGGGGGTTGGGGGACCATGGCTGGGGATCAAACCTCTAAGCACCACAAGGTGTAGGTTCTCCAAACAAACAAGCAATGAAGTAAAACACTAAGATCCATATTCTAAAATAGTCTAAGCTATGAGTAAATCTCACTGACTTTTTACCGTTTTAAATGTATAATGCATATCCCTATAAACAATTATATTTTATTTTTGTAGCAAAATTGATTGCTCATTTTATTTTCATTTACTGAATTAGATCTATCTCACATTTTTTGTCATGTTCAAGGAATATATGAAAACTGGTTAGTAGACCACAAAGAAAGTCTACATTTTACTTAAAATAAAACCTACAGGGGCCTGAGAGATAGTACAGTGGGTAAGGCACTTGGCTTGCATGCAGCCTGCCAGGGTTCCATCTCCGAGACTGAGCACAGCCAACAGTGATTTTTTTTTTTGCTTTTTGGGTCGCACCCGGCAATGCACAGGGGTCACTCCTGGATCTGCACTCAAGAATTACCCCTGGTGGTGCTCAGGGGACCATATGGGATGCTGGGAATCGAACCCGGGTCGGCCGCGTGCAAGGCAAACGCCTGACTTGCTACGCTATCACTCCAGCCCCACCAAGAGTGATTTTTGAGTGCAGAGCCAGGAGTAACCCCAGAGCATTGTGATCCAAAAACCAAGGGGGAAAAAAGCCCTACCGGGCACACTTTCAGAACGTGGAGTACTAAACTCAAGCATAATGACCCAGCTGCTATTTATTTATTTATAAATAAAGCCATTACCACCTCTCAGCTACCTACTTTATAAGCCTCAAGAGTAGGCGGAAAGTCAAGAGGAGTAGGGCACTTGAAGTGATTGTGACATATGCTGGAGGCTTGCATGCTAAACCTTGTGTGACGTCACCGACTCCCCAAGAGAAAAACAGCCACAGTTAACTAACACCGCAAGGGAGTTACAACGGGGCCTCCTGGGCAGCGGTGTGCCAGCTGAAGATCTCACCACCACCATGACCAGTAAGGAATGCTTCAAGTGTGGACGCACTGGCCACTGGGCTCGCTGCTGTCCTAAAGGAGGAAGTCGAGGGCGGGTAATTAGAAACCGGGCCAGAGGTGGTGCGAGTACTTCCAACACCCCGAATGATGTTTGTTACCGCTGTGGGGAATCTGGTCATCATGTCAGAAACTGTGATCTGCTTGAGGACATTTGTTACAACTGTGGGAAGAGTGGCCATATCGCGAAGGACTGTCCTGAGCCGAAGCGCGAGAGAGATCAGTGCTGTTACGCTTGTGGTAGACCAGGTCACTTAGCTCGTGATTGTGAGCGTCATGAAGAGCTGAAGTGTTACTCTTGTGGCGAATATGGTCATATTAAAAAGAACTGTAACCAAATTAAATGTTACCGATGTGGTGAGATGGGTCACTTGGCCATCAACTGCAGCAAGGCTAGCCAGGTCAACTGCTACCGCTGTGGGGAATCCGGCCATCTAGCCCGCGAATGTCCCATTGAGGCTGCCGCTTAATTTTTCCCTTCGTGCTCTCCCACGTTTGTTAATTGGTAGTTCATTGTATCTGAACCGTCTTCACTGACTAAAGTTTTAGAGACTGATACTGCTCATAATTCAGAGACTGTCACATTTGAAGAAGCCAAAGACCTGGAAAAAAAGCTCAAAACTTTTTCTAGATGTCTTAAAACTAATGTTTTCATCATTGATGAACTGATATGATACTGATATGAGTTACTCTGCAACTTTTAGATTCTTTACTTTAATTAACCATCTAATTAAGAACTAATCTGTAACAGCCATCATGAAGTAGGAATGTATCAGTGAACAGACTACCAAACCAACAATATTTGAGGATACTGGCCCAGAACCTATTAACAAGTAAACTAAGTTGTGTCAGATGAAGATGAATTCTCGTTAAGGACTCAGATGGGAGAGACTTCTAGCTGTCTTGCACATGCAAACGTACCCTGGGGGAAATATATTTCCTCAGTGATTCATAGAGCAAATAAAGCTGGTTTTAGAAATATTTGTAATCTGAGAGAACTCGTCTTCAGTAGGAAATTTGCTAGTGGGGTGTGTATGTAAAGATAAGTTAGGGAATGGAACACTAAGACATTGGTGGTGGTGGGGGGAATGCCTGCCACACAGGCAGGCTTGAGGGAGGGAGGGAAACTGGGAACATTGTTAGAGGGTAGGGAATACTGGTGAAGGGATTGGTATTAGAACATTGTATGCCTGAAACTCAATCGTAAATATCTTTGCAATTTTGTAATTCAGGGGAACTTACATTTTTAAAAAAGAAATATTTGTGATTTTACTAAAATAATTTTATTGTATTGATTGTTTTGAATAATCTGATCTTATTAACTTTTGAATAGCATTGAACAAATGATATTTCTATCTGGTCTAAGGTGTCTAATAAGTTTAAGTAACATTGAAAGGGAAAAATGAAAGAAAAACCTTGGCAGCAAATTGTATTTTTATTTGGTATGAAAATGTTTTTTATGCTGAATCAATATTTTTAAATCAAAGTAAAAAACAGCTAAAACTCTATATAAAAAAGAAAAAAAACACTTTTAAACTCTAAATAAAGCCCAAGACGGAGGAGGTAGCCATTTTAAGGGAAAAATTGAAGTTGTAATTTAAAAGTGGTTTAAAATATGACAGTAATGACTACTACAAGTCAACTTTGGATATGATAGGATTTATAAAGGACAGTATAGAGGATACAACTTTTGACCTATAAACCTGAATGGTCAAAGAAATGTAATGTTTATTAGTTGACATTTACAGCCAGAGAGATAGCTCAACAAGTTGCACACATGGTTTGCACGCAGGTAATCCAACCCAGTCACCAGCACTGCATGATTCTCTTAGCACCCAGTTGGGAATAGCCCTCAAGCACTACAGGATATGGCCCAAACCAACATCCCTCACCCCCAGCAAAAAGAATTTAACATGAAATCCTTCATTTCTAGTTAAAAGACCCCTTCAATTTAGGTGAGTTCAATGTCTGTGACACTCTTGGTGAAATTGGTTCTGTCATTCTTTGTGCTCAACAAAATGAACTCAGGTAAAGTTAAGGTCTTTAAGTGGTTCAATCTCTGTCAATCTGCTAAGATACGACATGAAAACCTACATCACACAGTCAAAACAATTTTAGAAGGCAGCTATGCTCACCACTATACCATCAACGCTCAGACAAATATTTTGTGTCACCACAGTGCCTAACTTCTGTTAGGAAAGGAGGGATAGGAATTCAGGACTCTAAGAACTTTCATAAAACATTTTTTATGACCAGGGATTCAACCAGAATTTTGGAATTGGGGAGGCTTTATTCATTTGAGGATACATCAACCAGAATTTTGGGATTGGGGAGGCTTTATTCACTTGAGGATACATCAACCGGAATTTTGGGATTGGGGAGGCTTTATTCACTTGAGGATACATCAACCGGAATTTTGGGATTGGGGAGGCTTTATTCACTTGAGGATACATCAACCGGAATTTGGGGATTGGGGAGGCTTTATTCACTTGAGGATACATCAACCGGAATTTGGGGATTGGGGAGGCTTTATTCACTTGAGGATACATCAACCGGAATTTGGGGATTGGGGAGGCTTTATTCACTTGAGGATACATCAACCGGAATTTGGGGATTGGGGAGGCTTTATTCATTTGAGGATACATCAACCGGAATTTTGGGATTGGGGAGGCTTTATTCACTTGAGGATACATCAACCGGAATTTGGGGATTGGGGAGGCTTTATTCATTTGAGGATACATCAACCGGAATTTTGGGATTGGGGAGGCTTTATTCACTTGAGGATACATCAACCGGAATTTTGGGATTGGGGAGGCTTTATTCACTTGAGGACACATCAACCGGAATTTGGGGATTGGGGAGGCTTTATTCATTTGAGGATACATTCTAATTAAATTATCCTTATAGTCACTATAGAGTGACCCCCAAACACAGAGCCTGGAGTAAATGTTTTTTAGATGCGGTCCCCTTGCCCCCCCAAAAGAAACAACCCAACAACTTTATTTTGACTCATTGGTATTTCTATGTAAAAGGTACAGAGCAGGGTTTGGGAAATAGTACAGTGATTGAGTGCTTTCCTTGCACACAGCAGATCCAGGTTCAATCCCCAGAACCCATATGATCCCGAGTATTGCTGGGAGTTATTCCTGAACGCAGAGTCAGGAGTAACCTCATGAGCATGGTTGGCTGTGACTCAAAAACAGAATAAAATAAAAGTTACAGAACAGTAGCTCCTCTCTGGAGTCAGTTTCCAAAATATTTTGCTTGACATATATAATAATATTCACTAGCTAAATGACAGAATTTAAGAATTGTTTTCAAGAACCTTGTATCACTTGTATCATTTGTCATCCCGTTGCTAATCGGTTTGCTCGTGCGGGTGCCAGTAACATCTCCATATGTCCCTGTCTCGTGCTACTGTAGCCCAATGGTGTCTGCTCACTCCAGGAATACCAAGAGCCTCAAACCGTTCATTCAGGGTCTTGATGAAGAAGTCTGACCATCTCGTAGGTGGGTGGCCACATGTTCTTTTGACTTCCTGTGGAATCCAGTCGGTAACAGCTCTAGTCTAGGGGTTGTCTCCAAATCGCATTATGTGTCCAGCCCATCTGATTTTCAACACCTTAGCGAACGAGACAGTGTCCCTGATTCTTGATCATCGATGGAGGTCGGAACTCCAGATTCCTTCTCTCATTTGAGTGAAACGTGATATTCCAAGCTTAGTGCTTTCGATTCCTCTTTGGGATACCCAAATAGCACTCTCTTTCTGTTTTCATAGGGTCCAGGTCTCTGAGGTGTATGTTAGTGCAGGAAGAACGGTGGAGTCAAAAAATACGCAGTAACAAATATAAACAGTAACAAAATATAAACAGTAACAAAATCATCATCATCATCATCATCCCATTGATCATCGATTTTCTCAAGTGGGCTTTCAACTTTTACTATACACATTTTCTCATCCACTATTCTATATACCACACAGATAAGTGAGATCATCCAGTATTTACCTTTCTTCTTCTGGCTTACCTCACTGAAAATGATTTCTTCCAGTTTCAACCATGTTGCAGTAAATTGCATGATTTCATCATTCCTTGAAGCTGCATAATATTCCATTGTATATATATATATATATATATATATATATATACCAAATCTTCATAACTCATTCATCTGTTGTTAAACACCTAGGATGAATCCATATCTTAGTTATTGTACTGAGTGCAGCAATAAAAAATGGTGTGCATATGTTCCTTTGAGAGAGTGTTTTTATGTCTTGGGGATAGATGCCCAAAAGTAGAATTGCTGGGTCATATGACAGTTCAATTCTAAGTTTACTGAGAACTCTCCAGACTGTTTTTTACAGAGGTTGTACCAGGCAACATAGCCACCATCAGTGGATGAGAGTTCCTTTTTCACCACATCCTTGCCAACACAGATTGTTCCTGATATTTTATATATGTGCCATTCTTACTGGTATGAGATGATATCTCAATTGTCATCTTGATTTAGATTTCTCTGATAAGTGATGCTGAACATTTCTTTGTGTCCATACTGATCATTCACCTATCTTCCTCTGAGAAGTATTTATTCATTTTCTCTCTCCATTTTTCATAGGGTTTTTGAATTTTCTGTTGTTGATTTTTGTGAATACTTTATAAATGTCCTGGGTATAAAACCTTTATCTGATTTGTTGAATGTAATTTTTCCCATCCAGTTAGCTGTCTTTTAGTTTTAGCCTGTGTTTCTTCTGCTATGCAGAAGCTCTTCAACTTTATGTTGTCTCATTTGTTTATTTTTAATAGTGTTGCCTTTGCCAGTGGTATCAGATTGAAGGCAACTTTGAGGTTCAATTCTTTTTTTTTTTTTTTGCTTTTTGGGTCACACCCAGCGATGCTCAGGGGTTACTCCTGGCTTTGCACTCAGGAATTACTCCTGGCGGTGCTTGGGGGACCATATGGGATGCTGGGGATCGAACCCGGGTGGGCCGCGTGCAAGGCAAACGCCCAACCCGCTGTGCTATCGCTCCGGCCCCGAGGTTCAATTCTTGAAGTGTTCTGCCTATATTTTCCTCAATGTACCTTATAATTTCTAGTTGGATCTTGAGGTCTTTGATCCACTTTGAGTTGACTTTTGTGTGAGGTGTATGATATAGATCCACTTTAATTTCTTGCACATAGTTATCCAGTTCTCCCAGCACCATTTGTTGAAGAGGCTATCTTTACTTCATTTCATGTCCTCAGCTCCTTTATTGAAAATAAACTGCCCGTATACATGGGGTTTTGTCATAAGGTATTTGATTCTAACCTATTGATCAGAGAATCTATAGTTATTCCAGTACCATACATTTTTATCACTATAGTTTTATAATACAGTTCCAAATTAGGTAATGAAGTGCTTCTCAATTTCTTATTCTTTGGTATGACTTTGGCTATCAATGGTCTTTTCTGAATCTATACAAACTTTATTATTGACTTTTCCATATCCTGAAAGAATGTCTTCTGGATTTGAATGGGGATTGCATTGAATCTATGTAATAGCTTAGGTAGGATAGTCATTTTAATAATATTGATTTTTCCAATCCACGAACATGGCATATTTTCCAGTCACTCAAGGTCTTCTTCTATCTCTTTCTTAAGTAACTTAAAGTTATCATGGTATAGATCTCCTACATTTTTTTGTTAAGCTGACTACTAGATTTTTGATGCTTTTGGATATTATTTTCAATGGGATAGATTCCTTGATAGCCTTCTACTCTGATTCATTCTTTGTGTATTGATTTGTGCATTGATCATTCTTTATGCAATTGATTTTTATGTATTGACTTTGTAGCTAGCCACTTTGCAGTGTTGTGCATTCTAGGGTCTTTTATATCTTCTTTTTTGTGAATTCTAGGGTCTTTTATATCTACCATCATATCATCTGCAAGTAGTGATAATTTGAGTTCTTCTTTCCCAATTTGGATCCCTTTGGTATGTTTTTCTTCCCTGATTTCTACAGACCATCTGCTACTTTGTTGAATAGAAGTGGAGAGAGTGGACATCCTCATCTTGTATCCTAATGTCAGAGGGAATTCTTTCAGTTTTTCACCAGTAAGGATGATACCGGTTGCGGACTTGTTATAGATGGCCATTGTTATCTTGAGGAAGTTTCCTTCTACCCCTATTTTGTGAGGATTTTTATCATGAATGGATGTTGGATCTTGTCAAAGTCTTTCTCTGCATCAATTGATATGATCACAAGGGTTTTGTCTTTCCTTTTACTAACGTGGTTTATTGTGGTGTGTTCGATATGCCAAAAACAGTAACAACAAGTCTCACAATGGAGACGTTACTTGTGCCCGCTTGAGCAAATCAATGAACAATGGGAAGACTGTGCTACAGTGCTATAGTGCTATTGTGTTAATTGATTTGTGTATGCTAAATTATCCTTGTATCTCTCGGATAAATCCAACTTGATCAGAGTGTATGATTTTTTGGATTGGTTAGCTAAGATGTTAAGGATTTTTGCATTGATATTCATTAGGGAGACTACTCTGACATTTATTTTTTTGGCAATGTCTCTCTCTGCTTTGGGTAGTAGTGTAATGTCAGCTTCATACAAAGTGTTAGTAAGGATTCATGTGTCTTAGATATTTTGGAAGAGCTTATGGAATATAGCCAATAAATCTTCTTTGAAGGTTTGGTAGAATGCACCAATGAACCCGTCCAGACTGGGACTTTCGTTCTTGGGGCAATTCCTAATTACTGTTCCAATTTCTTTGCTTGTAATTGGCCTGTTTAGGCTTTCCACTTTCTCCTCGTTCAGCTTTGAGAGATTACATGACTCTAAAAATCTGTCTGTCCCTTCTAGGTTTTCCTGTTTAAAAGCATAAAGTTGTTCATAGTAACCTTTCATTATATTTTGAATGGGATAGATTAATAAATTATTCATAAATGAAGGATTAATTCATAAATTAATGAATTTGTCTCCCCTTTCATCTCTGATCTGATTTATTTAAATATTTTCTCTTTTTTTTTCATGAGTCTTGCTAAAGGTTTATCTATCTTGTTCCTTTTTTTTTTTTTTTTGAGGAAACAGCTCCTGGTTTCATTGATTCTTTAAATTGCTTTATTTTGGTTTTTATTTTGTTGATTTCTGTTTAAGTTTTTTTTTATAATTTCCCTCCTTCTGTACATTTTGGATCTGCTTGTTGTTCCTTCTCCAGACTTTTGAGATGTATCTTTAGGTTGTTGATTTGGGTTTTTCCCCCCTTCATTTTAATGTACGACTGCATTGCTGTGAATTTCTCTCTTAGTACAGCTTTTGCTGTAACCTGTAGATTCTGGTGGCTTGTGTATTTATTCTCATTAGTTTCAAGGAATCTTTTTATTTTTCCTTGATTTACTCTTTGATTCAACTATTATTTAGCAATGTTTTGTTCCACTTCCAAGTGTTGGAAATTTCTCCAGGTCTTCTTTCTGTGATTAATTTCTACTTTCATGGCATTGTGGTCTGAGAAGTTTGTACAGTTTCTGTTTGTAAACTTATGTATGATTGAGTTGTGCCCTAATATGTGATCTCTCCTGGAGAATGTTCCTTGCGCATTAGAGAAGAATGTGGATTCCTGTTTGGGGGAAAATGGAGTCCTATATATGTCCAACAATGCCACTTCTTCCAGTTCCTCATTTAAGGCTCTTGTCTGATACTCTGCCTTGTTGATCTGTCTAGTGGGGAAAGTGGTGGGTTGAAGTCTTCCACTATTATTGTGTTTCTGTCAGTGTTTCTTTAGGTTTGTGAACCAGTGCTTTACAAACTTTGCTGAGCCTTCACTTGGTGCATAGGTAGTATTTTCTGATCCATTGTTGCCTTGACCAATGAGTAGTGTCCATCATTGTCTTTATTGCTTTCCTTATATTGAATGGAATTTGGTCTGATATAAGTATGGCTGCCCCAGCTGTTTTCCCTTTTCTTTTTTGGTCTTTCATTGGTTTGTATGTTTGTTTTCCATCCTCTCACTCTAAGTCTATATTTATCATAAGAGTTTAGGCGTGTGGGGCTGTAGAAATAGCACAGCAGGTAGGGTGTTTGCCTTGCACGCGGCCAACCCGTACTTGATTCCCAGCATCTCATATGGTCCCCTGAGCTCCGCCAGGAGTAATTCTTGAGTACAGAGCCAGGAGTAACCCCTGTGCATTGTTGTGTGTGACCAAAAACGCAAAAGAAAAAAAGAGTTTAGGTGTGTTTCCTGTAGGCAGAAAAAGAATGAATTTTCTTTCCTAATCCATCCATCTACTGTATGCCCTTTTATAGGGGAGGTTAGTCCATTGATGTTCAGACAGATTATTGACATAAAGGGCTGTGTTGGTGTGTGATCCAGTTGTTTTTGCAGAGTTTATATTTTTTCATAGTGACCTTTCAATAAGTCTTGCGGGATTGGTTTAGTTGCTGAAAATTCTGCCAGCTCTTGTTTTTCCAAAAAGGTTCTTATCCCTCCCTCAAGTCTAAATAATAATAGCTTTGCAGGGTACTGCACTCTAGGCTGGAAGTTTTAGTCAGCTAGTACTTTGAATATATCATTGCACTCTTTCCTGGCTTACAAGATGTCATAGGGAAGGTCTGTTGTGATTCTTAAGTTGTTTTCCTTATATCTGAGTGTTTTCTTCTCTTGCTGCTTTAAGTAGTCTATCTTTGTCTTTGGATTTTACCATTTTGATTACTACGTGTTTTGGCATTATTTTGCTTGGGACTATTTTGTTTGGAAGTCTTTGTTCCTCTTGAATCTATCTATCAATATTTATGCTTTAGGTGTATTGGAAAGACCAAAAAGCAGTCAGGAAGAAGGATATAATAAAACTTAGAGCAGAAATTAAACATCCTCAGCAATTCCTCTCTAAATTCCTTATCAAAGAGATCAAATAACTTGATAGTACTGGTTAAGTCTTTCAGGCTACCATCTTTACTCACTAATCCTGCTGGGGTTTCTGTATTGCTTTCCCATTGTGATGTTTGCAGTTTAGAGCTGTGTTTTTGTGTAGCTATGCAACTACAGTTAAGATGTCTTTGTATGCTCACAGTGAATTATGGAGAGGTGCAGAAATGTGCAGCTGCATAGCAGTCATGCTTCCAGGGAAGGGGTAATCCTGATTGAGGTATAAAATGGCACCAACTTGAGTAGCAAGTCAGGCCCCAACACCACTGCTGTGCTGCACCTCAGTCCCTTTTTACTTTTCTTGAAATGGGCCTAAAATACTACAACATCCCAAGTTCAGAGTGGATGAGATTGGTTACCTGTGGTTAAAAATCACATTTTCAAGGTCAGTTAACACATGTTTATGCCTGTATTATTTATGTTAATAATAAATATTTAAAGAGGGAACCAGAGGAGAGGGATGGAAGAATATTGACACTTTGGTTATGGATGTGGTGAGTAAGACTATATGTCAAACATAAACATTGATACTATTTTAAATCATGTTACCTCAATAAAAATAATAAAATTATTTAAAGCAAAAAATGTAATAAAGACACATCAGATGCTATATTATTTGTATCTATATATGGTCGTAGCCCAGTGGTAAGTACATGCCAGGGATCAAGCACTGGACTTGATCCCTGACAACTGTCCAAATTATTATATGTATATGGACACATATATGCTCACATATCTGAATAATTTTAATGATTTAGTAAAGTGATAGCACAGCGGGTAGGGCGTTGGCCTTGCACAAGACCAACCCGGGTTCGATTCCTCCATCCCTCTCGGAGAGCCCAGCAAACTACCAAGAGTATCCTGCCTGCAAGGTAGAGCCTGGCAAGCTACCCCTGGTGTATTCGATATCCCAAAAGCAGTAACAACAAGTCTCACAATGGAGACGTTACTGGTACCGGCTTGAGCAAATCGATGAACAATGGGACGACAGTGCTACAGTGCAATTTTTCCTTCAAATGATAAGAACTATAAAAATTGGGCTGAAGCAACAGTATAGCAGGTAGGATTCTTGCCTGGCACGTTGCTGACCTGGATTTGATACCTGGCACCCCTTATGATACCTGAGCCTGTCAGGAGTGATTCCTGAACACAGAGCCAGGAGTAAGCCCTGAGCACCACAAGTTGTGGCCAAAACAAAAAAGCAGAAACACAAGAATAAATGCTTGTTTAAGAAATATTAACATGAAAATAACTACTAGTTCTCTCTTTCTTTCTTGAATTACACAGCTAGAAAGATATTAATGATTGCTTTTCAGGTATATAATGTTCCAACACCAATTCCTTCACCAGCATTTACTTCCCCCCTCCAGTGTCCCTAGTTTCTCTGTTTCTCTTCCACCTCCAGCCAGCTTCTATGGAAGGTATTTTCTCTCTCTCTCTTCTTTCTTTCTTTCTTTCTTTCTTTCTTTCTTTCTTTCTTTCTTTCTTTCTTTCTTTCTTTCTTTCTTTCTTTCTTTCTTTCTTTCTTTCTTTCTTTCTTTCTTTCTTTCTTTCTTTCTTTCTTTCTTTCTCTCTTTCTTTCTCTCTTTCTTTCTTCCTTTTTACTTTTTTTTTTTGGCTTTTTGGGTCACACCTGGCGATGCACAGGGGTTACTCCTGGCTCTGCACTCAGGAATTACCCCTGGCTGTGCTCAGGGGACCATATGGGATGCTGGGATTTGAACCCGGGTCGGCCGCGTGCAAGGCAAACGCCCTACCCGCTGTGCTATCTCTCCAGCCCCTCTTCCTTTTTACTTTTTTCCTTCTTTCTTTCCTTCTTTCTTTCCTTCTTTTTTTCTTTCTTTCTCTCTCTCTCTTCAGGGGGAGAGCTCGCACTCAGCTGCGTTTAGGGCTTTCTCCTGGCTTCAGGGATCATTCCTGGCAGGTTCGGAGGCCCACATGGAGTTCCAGGAATCAAACTAAGGTTGTCTGGGTGCAATGCAAATGTCCTACTCACTGTGTTATCTCTCCAGCTCCCACCACTTTATGAAATTCTGTACGTGTATAACTGCCACTACTCATAAACCAAGGTTAACAGTATATATAGTGTATCTCAATACCAAAAAATGTCCTCTGTTTACTTCTCCTATGTGCCTTACCTGTTCCATCAAGTAACCACCAAAATTTTCACCAAGGTTAATTGTTACACCAAAGTTTCTTCCTAGATGTTTCTTTTAGTAATTCATAATCTACCCAAGTAAAACAATATAATTTCTTTTACTTTTATATAACATTAAGATCTGCCCATTTTGCCCTAAAAGGCATGGTTTCAACTTCTTCTTTTGTTTCTGGACCACACTCCAAGGTGCTCAGGGATTACTCCTGGCTCCGCACTCAAGCATAACACTTGATGGTGCTCAGGGGGACTCTATTGTGGTGCTGGGATATAACCTGGGTCAGCTGCGTACAAGGAACTACCCACAGTACTATCTCTCTAGCCTTGATTTCAACTTTTAGAATGCAGAATAGTATTACATTGAGTGTACACACTTCAACTTCTTTATGAAGTCATCTGCTAATGGACATTTACATTGATTTCATGTTTTGGATATTGTTAATGATGCTGTTTTACATATATATATATATAGTTACCTTTTAAATAAAAGAAGGTAGAACTACAAATCCTAAATACAATAGGAGCTGTACAAGGTTAAAGTGCTTGTCTAGCTTGTGGTTGTCACCATAACTTTGGTTTGAATCCTAGAACGACAGAGCCCGCCAAAGCACCTCCAGATTTATACCCCCTAAACAAAACGAAACCAAGATTTTCTTTAATATTTGCCCATAACATCTTTAACAGTCTTCCTTGTTTTTTTTGGTATGGCTTTATGTTACTATCTCATACTCTCTAATTTTAAACTGTACAATTTCCTTTATCATTTCTTACAATGCTTGTGTCCAAGTGACAAACTCATAACCTTGCTTATGTAGATATGTGTGTTTTCCTTTGCTTTTGCAGCATTGTTTTGATGCTTATAGAATTTTGGATCAAAGATTTTTTCCTTATCAGCTCTTTAAATCTAGCTGTTTTCTGGCTCCCCTGCCTTTGTTTTTATTTTGGGCCATACCTGGCAGTACTCAGGGCTTACTCCTGCTTCTGTGCTCAAGGATCATTCCTGGAAATGCTCAGGAGATGATATGTGGCGCCAGGGATCAAACCTGGGTCAGCCACATGCAGGTCAAGCACCTTAATCCCTATACTATCTCTCTAGACTCTTCCTGATTTTCTGATGAGAAAACAGCTTACTCTTGAGATAGGAAAGCAGCCAGTGTAAGTCTGATATACAAATGATTTAAGTGACAGTTAGAAATTACCTTTTTGTCAGAGAATATTCCATTACACACACAATAAAAGTGTATAATAAGATGCTGCTCCTTCCCTTGAACTAATGAGAAATCTGTTATGAGAAAGTGCTAGTTGTCACACGTCAGCATTGATAGCTCCTTCCGTAGTTTATCAAATTGTGTGTTTGGTCACATAATCATGAAGATCCAGTTCCATTGCCACTCAAGAACCAACCAACACAGGGTAACAGATAGACAAAGAGCTTTACTGGCAACAAACTAACAGGTTAGAAGATGGTGGACCAATGTTCTCAAACCAAGCATACTGTATGCAAGATGATCACACAAGAAGTGGTTTGTTACAGAGATAGAGACTAAGGAAGTACGTTTTATAAAGGAACGGTGGATTTCAGATCAGTGTGTGCCAGAATGGACAACGAATCTGCTCTTAGGCTAGTCCCAGGAGGCACACTCCATCTTATCAGCAAGCCTAAACAAAATAAGGGTTAGTCATTTGGGGGTAGCTAAGATAAGAACAACTGTCCTTACCCCAAAGAACCTACTACTCTTAATTTCTTTGGGCTGGTTTCAATCACGTGCACATAGGGACCATACACACACACTCACACTGCTAAGGAGCTTTTAAGTTTTACCCAAAGGAGTTAATTAATATGTGTTAATTAATTGATGCTGAACCCCTCAAGAGGTTAAAACAATAACATCTGAGACTTGTTGGATCTCATTTAGAACCAAGAATATTGAAGATGACAAGATTAAAAGAGACAGGTAAATTGGTGGGGAGGGCTGTCAATGAGTTTCTGGAAAGTAGCTGGGGTTTAAAGAAGTTACTCTATTACTAGCTTTAAGTAGATGGGGTTACTCTGTTACTAGCTTTAAAGTAGCCAAAAAGCAGTATGGCTGCATCAACTTTGTGAATACAGCAACTGAGATCTGATAAGACTTGAATTGGTGCCAGCACAGGCTCAGAGAAGACCAGATCCCTGTGACAAAAAGCTCTAACAGGAACAAGGGGTTGTGATAAGGACATGAAGGTGGACCACCAAAAATTTCAAGCTCTTTCTTTTAACTATGCCAAAGCAATGAACTCTCTCTATGTAGAGAGTCTTATATAGGGATAGTTTGGGAGAAAACCTAGAAACCCAACCCTGCAAAGACAAGTGGGGCTTTTGTGCTTTCTCAGAGGTAATTTGCATCTCCATCTGAGGTGTATAATCTTGATTCTTCTCTCTGGAGCGGCCCGTGTTCTCTCTCTCACACACACTCTCTCTCTCATCCCTCCCTATTTACCTCTTTCCCCCTCTCTTAATTTTTTTGGTTTTTGGGTCACACCTGGTGGTCCTCAGGTGCTTATTCTGTCTCTGTACTCAGGAATTATATTTGGAGGGCTCAAGGGATCATGTGGGGTAACATTTCTGCTTTTCTCTAGAATCTTTCTTTAGGAGACCTCCCATAATCTGGAAATTTCCCTGTCTTCTTTTTTTCCTTTCTTTCCCTTCCCTTAAGTAAAGTCTTTTCTGAATTCAGTCATTCAACTTCCGGTTCCTTGCTTTCGATCTTGACAAGAACCTAAGCCCCTGGGCCCATTATAACATTAATAACTGTATTGTTTCTCTGGACCTATAATCATTATTTTAGGGATATATTTTTTGGCAGGGATTGGGCACATCAGACAATGTTCAGGGGGATGCTGCTGTCTCTGGCTCAGGAATTAATCCTGACTAATTGTTCTGGGGACCATATTGGATGCCTGGGATTGAACTCGGTTTTACTGTGCACAAAGCAAAGTCCCAACCCACTGTATTATCTCTCCGGTCATATAATCTTTATTTTATCTATGGTATTCATCATTCTGATCATGATATGTCTTGGAGTCTTTTTATTAGTGTCTCTTTTAGCTGGTACCCTTCTGGCTTCTTGGATCTGGATGCCTGCATTCTCCAGCTCTGGGAACTTCTTAGCAATGATATCTTTAACTGTTACTATCTCATTGGGGTTGCTTCCCTGTCCTTCTCATACTCCGATGATTCTTATGTTGTTCCTCTTGAACTCATCCCATACGTCTCTTACTTGCTCTTGAGTTATTTGAGGTCTTTTTTCATCTTCTACTGTAGCTGTATGCTTTCTGCAACACATCATCACAAGCTCACCTCCTCTGTCTTTGGCTGTTGTCATTCTACTGTTAAGGGCACCCTCTGAGTTTTTAGTTTCATCTACTGAATTTTTAATTAGTGACACTTCTGTTTATAGCTTTCTGGTTTTTTTTTTTTTTGCTTTTTTGCCTTTTGGGTCACACCCAGCGATGCACAGAGGTTACTCCTGGCTCTGCGCTCAGGAATTACTCCTCGCAGTGCTCAGGGGACCATATGGGATGCTGGGAATTGAACATGGTTCCACCACATGCAAGGCAAACTACCTGCTGTGCTATTGCTTCAGCCCCTGTTTGTTGCTGTCTTATTTCTGCTCTCATTCCTTCCTGTCTGCTTGCTTGCTTAGCACCCCCCACCTTCCTGGTATAATCATTATTTTAAAAATACTTTTCCTTTCACTCTTTTCTCTCCTCTGCTAGTATTATTTGAGGGTGTCCCACTGATCTCTTAGACCTTTATTTTCATTTCTTTCTTACTGTTCCTCACCATATCATTTAAGTCCTTCAAATTTGTTGATATTTCTTCTACCTTTGCAAATTTCTTTTGAAAATGTAGGGAAGCAAAATTTACCCTCAAAATTAGTCTTTTTCTGGTCCTTATCTCTACTACTCTTGGGTGTTAGTCTCCCATTCTGTTACTTTATATTCCACAGATAAGTGCAATCTTTCTATGTCTGTCTCTCTCAGGAGGTCTGCCCCACAGCTTGGAAACTGACCTCACATGCTAGGGGAAAAGGCAGCTGAGATAGAGAAGAGAACACCAAGTAAAGGATGTTGGGAGGAGCCATTCGGGTTGAAAGATGCATGCCGAAAGCATACTATAGACCAAACATGATGGCCACTCAATACATCTATTGCAAATAACAACACCCAAAAGGAGAGGGAACAAAAGGGAATGCCCTGTCGCAGAGGCAGAGTGGGGTGGTGGGGGATGGGGTGGTGGTGGAGGAAGGATACTGGGAACATTGGTGGAGGAGAATGGGCACTGGTGGAGGGATGGGTAAACAATCACTGTATGACTGAAATGCAAACAAGAAAGTTCATAAGTTTGTAACTGTAAAAAAATAAGTTAACAAAAATAAAATGACCTCATTTCAAAAAATTGTGTTTTTCAAAAAGGATTGTTTCTTCTGGAAGACTATGAATGCTAGGTAGAAGTTGTCTTTAGAAAGAAATATTTACATTTACTAAGGAAAATCTCCATTTGTATGTGTGTATTCCTCACTGAATTTTGATCAATATGGAAGGTAATGACTGAAATCTGCATAGCAATAAATGCTCCTGTTTTCTAGCCTTTCCCTTAAACTCATTTATAAATCGTCTTTTATTTGTCTCCTCCTCAATATCTTTTGTATTTAGCCAAAGTTATTTGAAGAGATGACTTGAATATTTTGGAAGTTACTTGGCTTACTGGTATCTTCCATGTAGACATGTTATTATAAATTTTTTAATCCCTCGACAAACATATTTGTTAAAAATTTTTAACAAGAGGGGAAAGAGGAAACTACTTCTTTCCCTCCCCAAACCTAGGGAATTTTTCATTTCAGCTATTATGCCTTTATATTCCATGATTTATTTAATTCTTTTACATGATAGATATCTCTTTTTCTATTTGATGAGAAATTATTCCATTTGGTTGGTCTAGTTCTTTGTTCACTTACTGAGATGTATATATACATTTATATATTATGATTACATATAATCATAATTAATTTAAAGTCTTTGTCTAATAGCGTCAGAGTTTAATATATGCTTCCTCAGTGACAATTTCTATTGATTTGTCTTTACTTTTTTTGTGGTTCTGTGGATGGAACCCAGAGCCCCATACATGTAACATATGTGCTCTACCACTGAAACAGCTTCACAGTCTCTATTAATTTATATTTCCCCTTACTAACATATGACATATTTTGCTATTTCTATGCTCTGCAGTTTTTTATTGAATACTGCATATGTAGGACTTTATGATGCTTAAGTCAGGATATTTTTTCTTTTCTTTCTTTTTATTTTTACTATCTACAGCAGTACTCATGGGTTACAAACGACTATCGGGGGAGAAACTCCTGATGGTATTCAGGGAACCATATGCAGGGCCAGGGATCGGACCAGGGTCAGCAACATGCAGGGCAAGTGCTGTAACCTCTGCACTATCTTTCCAGTCTAGAAGTAAGACTATGTCTCTCTTCAGGATTGTTGCAGTTTCCTGTTGATCATGGCCTTTAATATTTCTCTTCTCTTGTGATCAGTAGTGATTTGACAGAGATCTTCTTAAACTCCTGAACTGAAAAAAATAGGAAAGAGAAAAATAAAATATTTGGTCTTTACAGATTAGTTACTGTTGGGTCACTCCCTTTATACTTAGCCAGTCATTAGCTACTCTGATCAGTTGTTTACTTCCTTCTGCTTTCTGTGAGCCAAAAGCTCAGCAGGAAGCAACAGCCCAGCTTTTCAGTTCAGCTAAAGTTTCTCAGCTTTTTTTTTAGCATGCAACATACCCTATAATGTGTGACTTTCAGTATATATGAGACCACTATACACGGGACCTCTGCAAACCCTGTTTTGCCTGAAGTAAATTTCTCTATAGCTTTTTCTTCCTTGCTTATATCATATCATGTTTTCTTGAACTGTAATCTTTTGCCACAGAGAGGGACATTTGTCTTTCCATATTTTCCAGAATATTCTCAGTTAAGCCATGTTTCTCACCTGGCTATTTTGAATTAGATGAAATAAAGGTAAGTACTGCACATCAGTCTTTTGGAGCATCCCAGAAGGTAAAAAAAAAACAACACAATACCTTGGAAGTAGCACTGTAGCACTGTCCTCCCATTGTTCATCAGTTTGCTCGAGCAGGCACCAGTAACGTCTCCATTGTGAGACTTGTTACTGTTTTTGGCATATCAAATACATCACGGGTGGCTTGCCAGGCTTTGCCATGCAGGCAGGATACTCTCGGTAGCTTGCTGTGCTCTCCAAGAGAGGACAGAGGAATCAAACCCGGATCGGATTGGAATGATACCTTGGAAAAAAGATCTTTTTTATTTTAACATGCACAATTTTGTTTATTCACTTTTTGAAGTGAAAACAGGGATTTTTTTGTTCTTTGGATCACACCCGGTGATGATGCACAGAAGTTACTTCTGGTTTTGCACTCAGGAATTACTCCTGGAGGTGCTTGGGGGACCATAGGGGATACTGGGAATCTAACCTGGGTCGGCCGTGTGCAAGGTAAACACCCTACCCTCTTTAATATTGCTCCAGCCCCTAAAACAAGTTTATTTTAAAGTTCTGTGGAATGGAGAGAAAGAAAGAGAGACAGGGATAGAGAGAGACAGAGAGAACAGAGAGACAGAAGAGAGAGAGAGCAAGAGATAGAGAGAGAACACGAACACAAGCTTCTCCGGATTGGAGAACCACAGTACATACCCCAGCGTTAGACATGGAAGTATGAAAGTACATATATTAAGGGAGGAGGAGGAGATGGAGATGTGGGTGACATATGCTTGGGCACCACATACGCTCAGCAACACAAGATCTTTTCTGATTGTTTCAGAACCAGACACATACAACAGCAACATAGGCTGCCATATTTAAAATGAACCATTGTACATGAGAGGGATTTGAGTATTAAATAATGTCATGATGAAAGTGAAGGAGGCAGAGGAGGGTGCCAGGTTATCCAGTTAATTTAATTTGTCATTTGAAATCATGTCCACATGAGGTGTAGTCAGTTAGTGGGAACAACTAGAGTCAGAAATAAATTAAGACATAAAAGAAGGCACAGGTAGGGAAGCTTCCTTTTTGGCCCATTACCGGTACCCAGTCATAGATCGAGAAAAGCAGTTCACACGCACAGGTGAGTAACCAAAGAAAAAGAAAAACTGAAGGGACAAAGCACAGCAGGACAATGGACATTGAGAGGAGGCAAGCCCTGGAGCCCAGTGACCCAAGCAGTAGACTTCAGACCAGGATCATCTACATAGTAAGGAGGGATCAATGTGGGCCAGGACACAGGATGACATACATAGGAATAATAGACCAGCATGGGATAGGACACAGGACCATACACATGGGGAAGGATTGGCAAGTGGGAGACAGGACACAGAACATTGTACACCAGAAGAAGCCTGGGCACGCCAAAGCAGAGACAACCACAGAAGTGTACCTACTCAGTGATAGTACAGTTTGTAGAGCTCTTGCACACAGCCTACTCAGGTACAATCCACAGCACCACATGTGGTCCTCTGGACCCACCAGAAGTGATCCCTGAGTACAGAGCCAGAATCCCTGAGCACCACCAGGCATGATCCCCAAATCAAGCAAACAAAAAAATAAAGAATATATAATACCAATGTATAATGTATAATAAATAAACTATAATACCAAAACTGTTGGGCGTGGCTTACTAACTTTGCCCATAGACTCCCAAGGGCTCACACATAAAGCTAGCCCCAGATTCTCTATATCTTTCTTTCTTTCTTTCTTTCGTCTCACCAAGCAATGCACAGGGGGTTACTCCTGACTCTGCACTCAGGAATCACTCCTGGTGGTGCTCAGGGGACCATATGGGATGCTGGGAATTGAACCCGGGTTGGCAGCATGCAAGGCAAACGCCCTACCCGCTGTGCTATCACTCCAGGCCCTTAATGGACTGTTTCTTGGTTCACCATCATTCACTTGCTGATTGACTACAAAATTCTAGTAATTTATTCAGACAACTTTGTTTTTTTTTTCTTCTGGTGCTTATGAGAAATAAAGTATCCTTGTAGCAGACTACTCTTTTTTAGTTTCATTGTTTACTTTTGGTTGCACCCAGCTATGCTCAGGGCCTATTCCTGGGCAGGGTTCAGAGAACCATATGCAGTTTCTTCAATTAGTGATCAAAGCTGCATGCAAAGCAAGTGCTCTACTCACTCTTCGTGTCCCCCCTCCCATTCTACTCTTTTAATTTTTTACAAACACCCAAAATTCTTAGTAATTTTTGAACAATTAGCTTCATTTCCATTTTGCATAGAACCATGAAAATTATGAAATCAAACTTGCTCTAAAAGTTTTTAACCACATCTCTAGATTATTTTTTTGCCTCTGTTACTGTAACCATGAAGATGGACTCCACTATTGATTGAAGGTCTATCAAATGAGAGACCAGTGATGGACCAGAAAATAGAGCTTTATTGGCATCGTATATTAGCAGTTTGGAAGATGGTGAGCTTATGTCCTTAAAGTAGCCATCGTGTCTGAATGGGTTATAGGATGGTAATTTTAATTGATTTATTTTTAATTAAAAAATTTTCATTAAAGAGCCATAGTTTACAAAGTTACTAATTGTTGTGTTCTACTCATAAAATAATTCAACACTAATCACTGCACCTCCACAGCCCAACCTACACTCCACCCCTGCCTATCAACTTGACAGGGACATTGCAAAGTTTCAGTGGTTGCCACTTAGATCTCATGTTTTCACTTCTGCTGAATCTGTGTTTTGGATATATGACTATACCCCTCATTCATATCCCTGATATAACTGAAGTCCTGATGCCCGTTAACTCCTTATTTTCTGCTCTCTTCCCTTTTATTTCTTTCCTTCTCTTTCTCCTTACCTAAACACTGCATTCAAGGATTACTTAGGCCTTCCACTTTTACTACACAGATCTTCTATATACCACACAGTTAAGTGAGATCATCCAGTATTTACCTTTCTTCTGGCTTACTTCGCTAAACATGAAATCTTCCAGTTCCAACCATGTTGCAGCAATTTCCATGATTTCACTATTTTGCAACTTCAGCGTATTCCATTGTGTACATATACCAAATCTTCATAATCCATTTATCTGTCATTGGACAACTAGATTGATACCATGTCTTAGCTATTATATTAATGCAGCAATGAATAATAGTGTGGATGTGTCCTTTGAAAGAGCATTTTTTTTTTTGCTTTTTTTGGGTCTCACCCGGCGATGCACAGGGGTTACTCCTGGCTTTGCGCTCAGGAGTTACTCCTGGCGGTGCTCAGGGGACCATATGGGATGCTGGGGATCGAACCCGGGTCGGCCGCGTGCAAGGCAAACGCCTTACCCGCTGTGCTATCGCTCCAGCCCCTGAAAGAGCATTTTTATGTTCTGGGGATAGATGCCCCAAAATGGAATTGCTGGATCAAAGGGCAATTCCATTCTAAGTTTACTGAGAACTCTCCATACTGTTTTCCACAGGAGTTGTACCAGACAACATTGCCACCATCAGTGGATGAGTTTCTTTCTTACTACATCCCCACCGACACAGATTGCTCCTGCTATTTTTGATATGTGCCATTCTCATTGGTATGAAATGGTATCTCATTGTCATCTTGATTTGGATTTCTCTGATAAGTGATGCTGAACATTTCTTCATGTGCCTACTGGCAATCGGCCTATCTTTCTCTGAGAAGTGCCTATTTATTTCCTCTCCCCATTTGTTGATAGGGTTTTTGAGGGTTTTTTGTTGCTCTTTGTGAGTACTTTATATGACTTGGATATCAAACTTTTACCTGATGTGCTAAATGCAAATATTTTTCCACTCCACTGTCTTTTAGTTTTAGCCCATGTTTTCTTCTGCCATGAAGAATCGCTTCAGCTTTATGTAGTCCCATTGGTTGAGTTTTGATTGTGTTGCCCTTGCCTGTGGTATTGGATCACTGAAGATATCTTTGAAGTCCAAATCTAAGAGTATTTTGCTTATAATTTCCTCAACATACCTTATAGTTTCTGGTCGGAGCTCAAGGTTTTTGATCCATTTTGAATTGACTTTTGTGTGAGGTGTAAGATATGGATTCAACTTTAGTTCCTTAGGTGCAGTTATACAATTTTTCCAGAACCATTTGTTGAAAGGGCTATCTTTGTTCCATTTCATTTTGTCAGTCAGGTTGGTATTTTTATATAATAATATGGAAGAAAATGTGGACTGCAGATCAGTGGACACTAGAATGAACAATAAAATTCCAATGTGGGAGAGTGGTATAGCTGTATCTCCAAGGCACAGACTGAACAACACTAAACCATGATCTCTAAACTATGTATACTAAACTTTTAAATGTACCTATCAAGGGGGTGGGTGAAGTGTGAGGCATTGAAACACTATTGGAGGGAAGTTAACACTGGCAGTGGGATTGGTATTGGAATATTTTATGCCTAAAGCTCATTTATCAATCATTTTGTAACTCATGGCTCTTTTTTCTGGGGGAAGCAACATACCCAGTGGTGCTATTGCTCTGCACTCAGGGATTAATTTTGGGAGGCTTCAGGACTATATGGGGTGCCAGTGATTGAACCTACATTGGCAACATGGAAGGCAAACACTCTAACCGCTGTACTATTGCTCAGGCCAATCACAGATCTTTAATTAAATTAAATGTTTTTTAAAAAATCCCCATGGAGGGCCAGAGCAATAGTACAATGGGTAGGAAATTTGCTTTGCATATGGCCAACCTGAGTTTGAACCTTGGCATTCCTTATGGTTCTCAGAGCACTGCCAGGAGTGATTCCTCAGTGTGGGGCCAAAAGTAACCCCTGTGCATTACTGGGTGTGGCCAGAAAAACAAAATATATATCTTGTGGGCTGCTTCCTTTAGGTATGCTCCATCTTACATACAAAAATTTAGAATTTTGGGTTAAAGGTAGACAAGCGAAGACAAGCTGTCTTTATCCTGGTGCTTTGGGGCAAGAACAATAGTCTAATATTGTTTTGAAGCCCAGTTTCAGTTTTATGCTGTCAGTTTTATTCTCCATTTATATGAAAGTTGGGGATCTGCACCAAAACTAAATGCTTACTGTTGAAACAACCCTTTATACCTTTTGGGACATATTTCTAACATAATATACATTTATATAGCATAATATATGTGAAATAATATTTTATGACAATACTAGAGCGATAGCACAGTGGGTAGGGCATTTGCCTTGCATGCGGCTAACTCAGGTTTGATTTCTCCATCCCTCTTGGAGAGCCCAGCAAGCTACCGAGAGTATCCCGCCCACACAGCAGAGCCTGACAAGCTACTCGTGGAGTATTCGATATGCCAAAACCAGTAACAACAAGTCTCACAATGGAGTTGTTACTGGTGCCCACTCCAGCAAATCCATGAACAATGGTATGACAGTGCTACAGTGCTACAGCAAAACATAATATTTTTACTATATTTCTAAGGTAAGGTGAAGCTGTTTCCCATAATTCCTTTTTATGATAGTTTTTTCTGTTTCCACTGTCAGTTTGATAGGGACAAAGGGGATAGGGCAGAGTGGATTGTGAATATGACCCCAAGAAAAGGAATTATTGGTAAGGTATGTCACAATTGTGGGCCGAGGTGGTGCCTAATAACCTGGATGACCTGAACTCTACCAGATAACTTAGCTCAAATAACTTAGATAAGAGGTCAAATAACTTAGATAAGAGGACACCAGAAAATAATTATCTCAACATCCTACCCTGCTTTACTGGCACTTCTACTTTAACTAAATGAAAAATGCTTGCCCTTCACCCTTTCGCTAAAAAGGTTTCTGTCCTGGGGCTACAGTGCTAGTACAGTGGCAGGTAGTACTAGCGTGGCTAGCAGATGATCTGGGGTTCGATCTTATAGGGTCACCTGAGCTCCACCAGAAGTAATCCTTGATTATCTACTTTCGGCATGCATCTCCCATCCCAACTGGTGCACTGGTGGAAGGATGGCTGTTTGATCATTGTGAGATTGTAACCCAAACATGTAACCCAAACTGTGAGATAGTTACAAGTAACTATTTCACAGTGATTCAATCAAATTTTTAAAAAAGAAGTAATCCTTGAGTGGAGAGCCAAGAATAAGCCCTGAGCACAGCCTGGTGTGACCGCCTTCCCCGCCCCCCCCGCCCCCGCTCCCAATTAAAAAAATCTCGTAACAGACTACTACCTAATACTACCTAAGAATGGTAGTATATAATACCAGGCAGTTGGCTCCATAGCTTGGAAGCTGACTTCACACGCTGGGGGAAAGTCATCCCAGATAGAGAGGGGAACACCAAGTAATATGTGATTGGAGATCCTGCGCGGGAAGGGAGATGCATGCTGAAAGTAGACTAGAGACTGAACAGGATGACCACTCAATACCCCTATTTCAAACCACAACACCCAAAAGGAAAGAGAGATATCTAATTGGAATGCCCCGCTACACAGGCGGGGTGGGGTGGGGGGATGGGACTAGGGGTGGGAGGGATACTGGGTTCATGGGTGGTGGAGAATGGACACTGGTGGAGGGATGGGCTCTTAAACATTGCATGAGGGAAAAACAAGCACGAAAATGTGTGAATCTGTAACTGTACCCTCACTGTGACTCACTAATTAAATAAATAAAGTTACCAAAAAAAATCTCGTAACAATTCAACTTGACCTTACAAAGTTTCTTTCCAGAAAACACAATCCTCAAGACTTGTACACATTACTTTATACTCCTTTGTCCTTTTCTCTTCTTAAGACATAATTCCTTCACATTAAGACAAAGTTCTTCTATCTAAAAATATATTATTTTAATTCATTTATTAATTTTGAATCACTGTGAGATATAGTTACAAGCTTTCATGACCGAGTTTCATTCATATAATGTTCCAAGAACCATCCATCCATCAGTGTACTTTTCCCACTACCAATATCCCCCATATCCCTCCTGCCATCACGCCCCCCCATTGCCCTCTATGGCAGACACTTCTCTCTCTTTCTCTCTCTCTCTCCTTTTGGGCATTATGGTTTGCAATACAGATACTGAGAGGTCATTTTGTTTGGTCCTTTACCCACTTTCAGCATACATCTCCCATCCAGAATGATCCCTTCTTTATCTCAACTGCCATCTCCCCCAGCCCTTGAGGCAGGCTTCCAATCATGAACCAATCCTCCTGGCCCTTGTTTCTACTTTCCTGGGGTGTTAGTCTCATACTACTTTTTTTTTTAATATCCCACAAATGTGTGCAGTCATTCTATGTCTGTCCTTCACGTTCTGAACTATTTCACTCAGCATGATACTCTCTATGTCCATTTATTTATAAGCAAATTTCATGGCTTTATTTTTTTCTATTATCCCATTGTGTATAGTATTCCATCATGTAGATGGACCATAGTTTTTCTTTTTTTAACCAGTCATCTGGTTAAAGAGTTCTCAGGCACTCAGGTTGTTTGCAGATTCTTGCTATTGTTAACAGTGCTGCAATGAACACACAAGTGCAGATGTCATTTCTGTTGTGTGTTTTTGCATCTCACAGGTATATTCCCAAAAGTGGCATTGCTGGGTCATTTGGAAACTCAATTTCTAGTTTTTAGAGGAATTCCCATATTGTTTTCCAAAAAGACTGGACCAGTAGGCATTCCCTCCAACAATGAATGAGAGTCCCTTTCTCCCCACATCTGCATAAGCACTGGTTGTTTTTATTCTTTGTGATGTGTGCCAGTCTCTGTGGTGTAAGGTGATATCTCATTGTTGTTTTTTATTTGCACCTCCCTGATTAGCTATGCAGAGCATTTTCACGTGTCTTCTAGACATTTGTATTTCAGAATTCCTTCTTTTCCCTCAACAAGAGTATGTCCACCTAAATGCTTTTTTAAATATATTCAACACACACAAGTACTTCTTATAATGGCATTTTGAAGGGTTAAAAACCTATTTTAAAAGTAGGGTTTGACTTTGCTAACCTCTATATGACCTATATTAACATTCTGACTCTTTGGCATCAAAGAAGCTACAGAGCAGAATGCTAAAAAGAAAAAAAAGTCCTTGTTTAGAGCAGTAAAAATATAATAAAATAAATGCAGTCAATGAAATCCTATTACTAAACATAAGTACAATTTGATTTTCCAAGAGATTTCTGTCATTTCTTTTAACCTTTCACCTTTGAAGTTTACCTGATTTAGTAAATCCATTGGTATTAGACTGGTAAGAAATCTTGTATGACCAAGCCAATTACTTTGCCTATTTTGATAACAGCAACTAATTCTAATTAATAAGTACAGGCAGGAGTAAAATTTTGTATCCAATTTACTTACTCTACCATCTTCCAAGCTAAACTACATTCCCAGCCAGTTTTTATTCATCTAAACTATCTCAGACCATAAGCACTGTGGGCCAGATATTATAACAATTCCATTCAGATGCAAAATAAAAGTAGGAAAGAAAAACACATTCAGACATTAAAAAAAACTCCCATTTTTCATTAAAATTTCATAGCTTGTCTGAAGTAATAGTATAGGGGTAGGACACTTACCTTGCATGTGGCCAGCCACTTGATACCTAACACCATGACATATGGTCTCCTGAGCCCTCCAGGAGTGATCCCTGGGCTCAGAATGAGAAGTAAGCACTGAGCTTACTTTTGGGTGTGGCTGAAAACGTAAAAACAAAACCCAAAAAACTATTATCCTTGCATGGGAGAAAAAGTACAAGGGTTAGGTACTACCAGTGCATGCAGTCAACCTCAGTTTGATCCATGGTACTCCATTTTTTGGTCCCTAGCACTTTTGGACCCACTTTTTATTTGATCTTTGGTCCATAGCACTAGAGGGTGAGGCCTCAAATTCCACTCTTCACTCAGTAAATAAATAAATAAATAATAAAGCTTCAGGCATACATAAAATAAAATATTTGAACTTCCAGTGTTTTTGCATAAATATAAAAATCACAAGAACTTTATTTGACTTAAGTTCAGTGGTCCTGTACCTCTGCTTCAAGTTTTCTCCAAATAGTTTCTAAAATCTTTGTCTAAGACAAAACCTGTCTTTATTTGTCTTAATTTGTAAAATTACCCAATTACCCAAAGAACACCCAATTGATCCTGGGTTCGGCTCATAAAATAAGGCCTAGAGCAAAGCCAGTTCTCATCAAATAAGAGGGAATAAGAGGCATAATTAAATTTGATGATCTTTTGTTTCATGAAGGTCACAACAGACAGATTTCAGAAACACAGAAGTTGGACAGATCTTTTAGTTTACTTTCTGTAGTTCCTAGGTCCTAATTAGCTAATTCTTTCCATCACCCCCCCCATTTTGGGGGGGGTCTGTGATTTTATAAATAGCACCGTTTTTAAAGCTCTAGAGAGTTCCTCATGGCCACAGAAACAAAAATTCAGGTGATCTCAGGCATTTAAAAAATTGCTTTGCAACCACAACACCCTAAAGGAGAGAGAGTAAAAGGGAATGTGCCTGAGGGGGAAGGTGGGGGGGAGGAATAGGGGGAACATTGGTGGTGAAGAAAGGGCACTGGTGGAGGGATGGGTACTCGATCATTGTATGACTGAAACGTAAGCACAAAAGTTCGTAAGTCTGTAACTACCTCATGGCGATTCATTAAAAAAATAATAAAAAAATTTAAAAAATTGCTTTGCTAATCACCATATTCTTTTATTATTTCTTTACCCTTTAAATCTGGTTTTTCTTTCCCAATAAGAAATTTAGATGGGCAACTTCATTTTTTCATATGCCAAACAATCAGAAATCCTCAAGCTTAATTATTATCCATCTTACCATAAACACCAAAAAAAAAAAGCTAAAGATCAATCACCATAAACAGGACTAAAGGAAAAAAAATCCACATTAACAATTTTAGCTAAGCCTTAGATCTGTGGACCTTATTACCAATCAGACTTGATTGCTATTTGATGCTTTTGGCTTTCCTTTTAGTAACAACAAAAAAAGGCAGAACCTAAATCCCAAAGCACATAGAGGGAAAAGACAAACACGAAGAGAAATTTTCCAAAGCCAAAAAATCACAGCCCAAAATGTATAATACAGCATATGAACCAAGCACTCAGCCAGCTTCTCCCAAAAGTCGTGGTGGTGGTGGGGCAGGAGTGACAGCATAGCGGGTAGGGTGTTTGCCTTGCATGTGGCCGACCCGGGTTCGATTCCCAGTATCCCATATAGTCCCCTGAGCACCGCCAGGGTCAATTCCTGAGCACAAAGCCAGGAGTGACCTTTGTGCATCGCCAGGTGTGACCCAAAAGGCAAAAAAATAAAGTCGTGGTGGTGAAAGGACAACTCCCACTTTTCTAATCAAGGAACACCTAGGTGTTTTAAATTGCTAGATTACAGATTGCTCTGATTTCCAGCAATGGTTCTTTGTGTCCTGTTAGTCTACTAAAGACCTCAACATGATGTTTTCTGCTTTGGCTTCAGCCTTCTAATATTTTCATAAGGTGATTAAGTGTATTTTAAAATCAGAATATCCCTTTCTCAATGTGCATTTTTCCTCTGGAATATATAAGGCATAAGTGGTTACACATAGGTGCAGAGATGAATCTGTTGCCCTTGGCGGGGTGAAGTGGGGAGAGAGGAAGGTGGAAAAGAGAGGTAGAAAAGAATGCTTCAGCTTCTATCTGCTTGACCCATTTCAGCCAACTGCACTTGGGAAATGCTGACCTTGGGTCAGGACTAGTAAAGTGCTTGAACACCTACACAGCACATACATTCATGTATTGCCAGCCCCACGAGGCAGCTGTCAGCCTGCACCTGGAGTACACTTGTTTGGCATAGCTTAAGACACGGCCCCTGCAACCCGGTTTCTTGAGGAGCCGTGGAATTGCTCTTTGCAGAAAAGGAAAGTCAGTCCTAACCCCGGCACAGGCGTTCTGGGTCTGTCACCTTTCCCTTATAGAAAAGAATTTCAAGAGAAGGTGAAATAGTGAAGCAAGATATTTTTTACTGAATGGAATTTAGACCTAAGGGGAGAGAGATGAAATACGTGTTCAACAGAGAACTTGGGCTTCACCAGAGTGGAAAAAAGCTGCAAAGAAACAGAGAAAAGCAAGAGACATGCTCAAGGGAAAACAAGAGCTTGAAGAGCAAGCCTCAAATAGGAGCTTTTTTTTTTCTGGAGGGGCTTTTTTAAACAATTCCTCCAAGTGTTTTATTTTTCTTTTCCTGGACTTCTCAGCATACATAGAAGTTAATCTGAGTGTTGTCACAGGGAAACCCTTGCACTTTCGATGATCTTTTTATAATCTCAGATTTTTCTGTAGCTTCTCCTTTTTGAGGGGTTCACAATTCTCTGGGTGGAGTCTTGAATTTCTGTACCTGTGTGCTGCTTCAGTTTCTCCTCTCCAAAAAGCTCAGGATTGGTATTTTAAAGGTATGTGGTCTTCATGCCTTGGGGCTACTTTAGGGTTAAGCAATCTCTCTCTCTCCCTCTCTCCTTGTATCCCTCCCTCCCTCCCTCGCCCCTTAATGTTTCTGTCCACACCTGGCAATGCTCAGTGGTTACTTCTGGCTCTTCGCTCATTAGTCATTCCTGGCAGCGCTCAGTGGAACACATGGGATGCTGGGAATCTAACCCAGGTCAGCTGCATGCAAAGCAAGTACCTTACGTGCTGCTGTACTATATCTCTCTGGCCCCTAGACAATCTCTTCTTAAGTCATATTATTTCACAAAAGTACATTACCAGGAACTGGAGCGATAGCACAGCGGATAGGGCATTTGCCTTACACGCAGCCGACCCGGGTTTGATTCCCAGCATCCCATATGGTCCTCCGAGCACCGCCAGGAGTAATTCCTGAGTGCAGAGCCAGAAGTAACCCCTGAGCATCGCTGGGTATGACCCAAAAAGCAAAAAAAAAGTACATTGCCAGCCACAACCTGCTGGTACAGTTACCTATCTGCCTTCAACAGAAAGATTCATAGATTCTGGTAAAAATCCATCCCTCTCCTAAAGAGTGTTCAGAAATTGGACTGGAGTGATAGTACAGTGGGCAGCGTGCTTCCCTTGCATGCTGCTGACTGAGTTTGATCTCCAGCATTCCACATGGTCCCTCTGAGCCCCACAAGGAATAATTCCTGAGTGCAAAGCCAGGAGTAAACCCTGAGCATTGCTGGGTGTGGCCCACAAACAAATGCAGAAAGTTCACAAGTTACTACAAATCTACAGGAAAGGAAGCACAGATGGACTGGAAGGGAGTTTCTTGGACATGCACTCCAATGATACTTCCTCCATTCACAGGCACAAAGGTGATTGCACACAGCAGTAGGTCAATTGACTTACCCCCACCTATTTCTATGATGCCTCTATAGTGACATGAGAGGTACCCAGATATCAATGGGGAGACAAGGGGGGAGACCACAAGGTGAAGAGTCTCTGTCATCCTAGGGGTTTACCCAGACCATTTTTTCATCTGAGGTCAATACACTGCGGCACACTCCATTCCTTGCTGTTTTTCTCTTATAACAGTGAAGGTTCAGATTCAGTTTGTTGCAGGCACATATATATGAGGTGGTAATGAGTTTGGTTTATTTTTAGTTTTGATTAAATCACCATGAGATGCACAGTTACAAAGTCATTCATGATTGTATTTCAGTTATAAAATATTCCAACAAGGGTCTGTTCAAAGTTATAATAAGTTTTTCCAGGAAGTAAAACCAAAAAGTAGTTATCAAGATACCAGCCCTGAAGTAGTCCAAAGGCATAAAGCCATATTTCTTTAGAATGCTCTTTAGAAATGGATAAAGTGAGGCAGTACAGAAGAAGGTGGACTCCCTCAGAAAGGGAGACTCCCCTAATGGCCATGATCCAGAAACACTCAAAAGAATCTCAGAACCAAGCAGCAGCTCGCTGAAGAGATTTTTCGACACCCTAGTTATCTAGAATTTTAGAATTCCAGGAACATGCAATCACTCTTGTGGCCTCATGACATCTTATGCTATTCATAATAAGCAATACAAAAGAGAGTATATGGGAGGTTGTCTGCCATAGAGGCAGGGCGAGGGGTGGGAGGGTGGAGGTTACTGGGGACATTGGTGGTGCAAGAAGTGCACTCGTGAAGGGTTGGGTGTCCGATCATTGTATGACTGAAATTCAAACAGAGAAGCTTTATAACTATATCTCACAGTGATTCAAGTTTAAAAATAAATTAAATTAACATTCTGAATAAAAAAAAAGAAATGTGGAGTTTATGCCAAATTCAATCAGCTTAATCAATGGCTGAATAAATAGTAGCACTCCTACATCTAAAAAGAAAAAAAAGAAAGGGAGACTCTTCAGGGTGCTGAAGAGACAGTACAGCAGATAGGGCACTTGTCTGTTAGCAATATGACCCAAGAGACAATCCTTTTCTTCCTTTACCTCCTCCACCTTCTCCTCCTTTTCTTCCTCTTCCTCTTCTTCCTCTTCCTCCTCTTCTTCCTCTTCCTCTTCTTCTTTTTCTTTTTTTTTTTTGCTTTTTGGGTCACACCCAGCGATGCTCAGGGGTTACTCCTGGCTTTGCACTCAGGAATTACTCCTGGCGGTGCTTGGGGGACCATATGGGATGCCGGGGATCGAACCCGGGTCGGCCGCTTCTCTCATTTTCCTCCTTCCTTCCTTCTTTCTTCTTCTTCTTTAGCTCTGGCTGCAGGAGACCCCACCTTTTCTTCCATTTTTTTTTACTATTAAAACCCCCTTCATGTGACCATGCAAACAAGATGAGTCTGCCATCTTGTTGCTGTTAATGTTCTCTTCAGTCCATTAGGGATCTGTCCTTTGATTGGCCCTTTAGTAGTCAAGAAACTGAACCTTCCCAGTTACACATGTTTTCATTGTTTTATTGGCTTGTCTTCTGATCTTAACTTTCATAACTATCCTATAATTTCTGCTTTTGCCAGAGGAACAGTATATTAAATAGATGGCCATACTCACAAGTGAAAGAAGTCTTTCTCTTTTGTCTTTCTCTATCAGATCAGAGAAATTATACTCAAAGCTCTTCCCTACATTTGTTCTTGGCAACCAAAATGGAATTGGGGTGGTTACTTTAGGCAAGAGTTTCTCAAACTTATTTGACCTACTACCTTCTTTTCAGAAATAAACAACAACTACACAGCACGCTTTGTCCCCTGGAAATCTACTTTTTCAAACAGAGAAGCAGAAATAACCCCCCAAATCTAAGACTACTGTTATCTATAATCTATCTTGCATCATTCCAGTGCACATGCTCATCCCAACCCCTGGGGATAGTATTGATTTAGATCAGCCAAGTGAACTTTCCCCTCTCTGTTGCTATACCAAGGCTGGGAAGTTACCAGGTGTCTTTGAGGCATTGTGACCACTGATAATCAAACAAGTCCTGAGTAGGGGTCATGTTATCAAAGAAGAAGTAGGGTAGAAAGTATGCCTCATTTCGTCCTTCTCTAAAAGATTATTTCTTGCTTTGTTTATTTTTCAGATAAGATAGAGTGTGCCTCAGGGGTCTGGTCCAGGAGAGATTTTCTTTTCATTTAAATTTTTTGTGTTAATTAAAAATTTTTATTGTAGGGGCTGGAGAGAGTACAGCTGTTAAGACTTGCCTTGTGGTTAGTTGTCCTGGGTTCGATTCAGGCATGGTCCCGTGAGCACCTCCAGGAGTGATTCCTGAATGCAGAGCCAGGAGCATCCCAGGTTGTAACCCCAAAACAGAACAAAACTTTTATTATAGTTTTGGTGAATTTTATTTGGTCTAAATAAGTTGTGTTAAGATTTATGGTTTTAATGTGTGGAGTTATTGCACCTTTATCACCACCAAAGTGACCAAATCAGGAGGGAAATTTTGGGGGACAGGGGAACACATCCAGTTGTGCTCAATGCTTAGTTTTAGCTTTGTGCTCAGGGATCACTTCTGGGGGGAACTTGTGGACCTTATGAGGTCTCAGCGATGTAATCTAGGTCAGTCAGAAGCAAGGCAACAACTGTACCCACTGTACTCTTTTGATCTCTGGAGAAAAAATTAAAACATTTATTCATTAAAAATGTATTAAAACCCCATGATTTACAAAGTTATTAATAGTTGCATTTTAGACATACTATGATCCAGCATGAATCCCACTACCACAGTATTCTTCATTCCACCAGATTTTCTCTTATCATCCCCTCACCTCCATCCCCAGCCTACCATATTGACAAGAACCTCTTTTACTTTTTTTCTTTTTCAGGTTTTGAACCACACCCAGCCATACTCAAAGATTACTCTAGACTCTTCATCAGCAAGAGCCCAGGGAGGGTTGGACTCATCCAGGATAGGAGAAACATCAACAGAAACCAGTAGCCATAAATAAGAACATGAAAGAACCCCCAAAATTCAAGGTCCTTCTTCCTTGACAAAACCCTAACAAGACTCTTTTTTTCAACTGAATAAAATATTTTAATTCTTTTTTTTAAATTTTATTGAATCACTGTGAGACAGTTACAAGCTTTCATGTTTGGGTGACAATCACACAATGATCAAACACCCATCCCTCCACCAGTGCACATTCCCCACCACCAATATCCCGGGTATACTCCCCCTTTCCCACCCTCCCCTACCTCTAAGGCAGACAATATTCCCCATACTCTCTCTACTTTTGGGCATTATGGCTCTTGATTGACATAGAAAGCCCAAATCTAGGAAAGTTTGGTGAAAACTCTATAAAAGTCAACTTTGCAAAAACAAATGATGTGTAGTCCTTTTTGAATAGTGCACATCCAATTTGGGTATGTAATTCCTTTATCATACTTATGGGATACCCTTGTCTCTGTTTCCCTTCTCTCATATTTCCAAAATAAAACTATTTTACTTCACTATACATTTCATTCTAAAATTCTTTCTGTGAGGGTAGATGATGAACCTGGAAAGTCTGGGCAGAGATCAGGACTGAATTTCTTTTTTCCAGCAAAGTGCATTTTCTCATTCCTGTCAGAAGCCACTGATCTCTATAAGCTCAAGTGGTGGAGTCTATTTCTTTTGCTGGGTAGTCGAGCGGCTCTAGGGCACAGTTTTATAACAGCCTTTTAAGGCTAGTGGGACCCATCTTCTATGTAGTGCAGCTGCTCGTAGCATGTTTTTGTTTGTCTTTGGGCTACACCTGGCTGTGATAAGGGCTTATTCCTGCTCTGTGCTGAGGGATCATTCCTGGTAGGTAGGCTTGATGTACCACATGGGGTGCTGGGGTTTGAAACTGGGTTGGCTGAGTACAAGACAAGTGCCCTTGTACACACAAGTTTAGGGCTTACAATAGGAAGCAGCAAACAAAGAAAAAAATCAGCAGCTTCTCCATCCCTCCCATGTAATCTCTGATGTGTTGTTGCGATAGGGATTATTGTCAATAGTGTTAGAAATTACTTCCAAAGAGATAATTAAACAGGAACAACACATTTGTCTTTGGAGAGCCATATGGTAATTCCAACATCCTAGCTAAATAATAAAAGCTGCATTTGGAACTCTGTGATAGTCATTAAAAGGAAGAACCATTATAAGTTTCTCAAAAGGTGTGGAGAATTGCAAATTAAGAGGTAACAATTCCTCATAAGATATTTTGTTTAGAAGGTCATTTGGCCTAGTCTTTACAACTATTGTGGACAACTTGTTTCTCTCTCCTCTCTCTCTCTGATTTCTGAGACTCAATAAGCTGTGCTCAGTGCTTACTCTTATTCCTGACTGTGCTGAGGATCACTCCTGGCAGTGCTCAAAGGACCATTTTGTTATGCAAGAGATTAAAACTGGGTCAGGTGCATGCAAAGCAAAGCACCTTACTCTCTACAATCTGCCTGCTCTGTACTATTTCTTTGGCCCTTCAACCTGTCTTTCAAGTGGTCTCATCCATTTGTTAGAGTATAGACTAGCTAGGGTTGCTAGAGTTCTTTAAAGTAAAAGAAAGAAATAAAAAAGGAAAGGTGGTGAGATCCATAGCGTGGTTACATTTTAATCTTGTTGCCTCAAATACAAATATTTATACACTGATAACTCAGTATTATTTCAAATTTTTTTTGTTTTTGGGCTACATCCGGTGGTACTCAGGAGCTACTCCTGGATCTAGTCTCAGGGATTACTCTTAGTGGTGTTCAGGGGACTATATGGGGTGCCAGGGATGAAGCCTGGATTGGCAACAAGCAAGGCAAGCACCCTACCCATTCTACCATCACCCTAACCCCTTTAATCGATATTGAGATACATTTGGTGATACGATCATAGCTATGTTTTTTTAAATTTTATTTTATTGAATCACCGTGACAAAAGTTACAAAGGTTTAAGGTTTAAGTCTCAGTCATATAATGATCAAACCCCCATCGGTGCCCCTGTTCACCCACCAAGAACCCCAATATACCCCCCTCCCACCACCCTCCCCCGCAACTGAGTGGCCAGTGATCTTCACTTTATTCTCTCTATACTTTGGATACATTCAATATTTCAACAGAGAACTGACTATTATTTGGAATTTTCCCCCAACAATCAAACCTGCAGAAAAGGCATCATTTGATAGTTTGTTTTCCATGGCTGAGAATGAAGATTATAGGAGCTTGTGTGGCCGCGACAGCGGCCGCACGGTTTTTTATTTCTGTTGTTTTAGCTCAGCTCACAGCCTAGATGCATTTCTATAAGTCTCTGGGTGCCAAAATGGGTTAGTAGAACCTCCTGGATCAGAGTCTTTAAGGAGAAGAGGGGCCATCATGCGCGGCTGCTATGGATCTCATCTGGGCCATAGCTATGTTTTAAAAAGTAAAAGTTTTGAGAGCCAATCTACACTCTAACAGATGGCTGAGACCACTTGAAAGACAGGTTGAAAGGCCAATGAAATAATACAGAGCATGTCAATAGTACAGAGAATAAGGCACTTTGCATTGCATGCAGCTGACCCAGTTCAAGACCTGGATTTGGTCACTAGCACTGTGTGAGAGAGATCCCCTCGGACATTGCTGGGAATAGTTCCTGAACACCACTGGGTATATCCCCTAAAGCTAATAATAGGAGTAATCCTTAGTTTTTGGTGGGGAGTCACATCAGCAATGATCAGGGGTTACTCCTGGCTTTAGACTTCGGAATTACTCCTGGCAGTATTTAGGGAACCATATGGAATACCAGGAATTGAAACTGGGTCAGTCACATGCAAGGCAAAGAGCCTTACCCTACTTACTGTACTATTGTTCCAGTCCCAAGGGGTCCTTATTTTTTATGAGATACATATGGATATGTAATAAACATTTAAGATTAAATGTTATCTGAAATTTGGGGCTGGAGTGATAGCACAGCGGGTAGGGCGTTTGCCTTGCACGCGGCCGACCCGGGTTCGAATCCCAGCATCCCATATGGTCCCCTGAGCACCGCCAGGGGTGATTCCTGAGTGCATGAGCCAGGAGTGACCCCTGTGCATCGCCGGGTGTGACCCAAAAAAAAGCAAAAAAAAATGTTATCTGAAATTTGCTTCAAATTAATCTAAAAGCTGGTATCAGCAAAGTGGACAAGGAGGGTAATTGGTGATATAGAAGAAATGAGATTAGTTGGAACTTGTTAATCATTAAAGCTAGGTGAGGGGCTGGAGTGATAGCACAGCAGGTAGGGTGTTTGCCTTACACGCGGCCGACCCGGGTTCGATTCCCAGCATGCCATATGGTCCCCTGAGCACGGCCAGGGGTAATTCCTGAGGAGTGCAGAGCCAGGAGTGACCCCTGAGCATCGCTGGGTGTGACCTAAAAAGAAAAAAAAATAAAGCTAGGTGATAGGGTTGATTCATTTTTCTTGTTACTTGGACTCAAGTTTGGGTGCTGACCACATAGAGGCCAACATTCAAGAGACAATAAGTTATTGGGAGGAAAAATAGGTTTATACAGGGACTAACAAGTTGAGAAGATAAAGGACTTATGTCCCCAAAGCAATCTTGTCTGCATATCACAAGAAGTAGTTTTAATGAGAAAGAGAACACAGAAGCCCATTTTTTTGAAGGCTGGGCTACAGAATGGTGGGAGCCAGGGTACTCAATAAATTGACTTGGGGACTGATCCCCTGAAGCACACTTCTGACTTATAAGCAAATAAAGATTTCTGACTAAGGTTCCTTTTCTCTTATCCTTTACAATAAGATAAGGAGGACATTCGCAACATTTTCAATCCATTTTAAATTTGTTTTGGGGCCACACTCAGTGTTGCTCACAGTTTACTCCTGGCTCAGCACTCAGATTCATTCCTGGCAGACTTGGGGAGACCCGATATGGTGCTGGAGATCAAGCCTGAGTTGGCCACTTACAAGGCAAGTGATCTGCCCACCAAATCATCTCTCCTCCCCGTTTTCTGCTTAATATTGAATACAACTCTTAATACCTTCAGGACAGCTTCAATTCTCGCTGTCAATTTCTTCTTCCATTTTATGGAAGTTAGACTAGAAGTCAGATCTGATTGTTTATTCTAGTTCTTTTTTAAAAAAAATTTTTTATTGAATCACCATGTGAAATGTTACAAAGATTTCAGGCTTAAGTCTCCATGATACAATGCTCAAAACACCCATCCCTTCACCAGTGCCCATGTCCCACCACCAAGAACCCCAGTATACCTCCCACCCCACCCCCATCCCCTGCCTGTGTAGCTGATAATTTTCACTTTACTTTCTCTTTACTTTGGTTACATTCAGTATTTCAACATAAAACTCAATATTATTATTTGGAATTTACCCCCTAAAATCAAACCTGCTGAAAAGGTAGCATTTGATCATTTGTTTTCCCTTGTTGAGAATGAAGAGATATGAGGTTGGCTGCACGATTTTGGACTTCTATATTTTAGTAGCTAAGTCCAGGGAAATTTCTGCCAAAAATTGCATCATTGCAAGCTTAGTTCACAGTCTGGAGACATTTCTGCAAGAAGCTGCTGGTGCCGAGAGTCGTTAGATGGCCTCTGGGATCATGGGCGTTCAGCAATGGAAAGGTCGCACATGTGCGGCTGCCCGGATCACATCTGGGTGGAGAGAGATGCGGTACTGCCCCCCCCATCCCGAGATCTCCCGAGCGTCCCGTTGCTGCAGACACATACCTGTTTAGCTCCATTGCTGTGATTGTTTATTCTAGTTCTTGTTCCCCAATGTCAGTATTTTGTTTTAGAAATGGGGTGCTGACTCAGATCTTGTTACTTTCCACTCAAGAGTGTGTCATGGTGACTCAGCAATATCACTTCAGGGAACATACCCTAGTGTTCCAAAAACATGCAGCAGAAAATCCATCTGCACTCCTATGTTCATTGCAGCACTATTCACAATAGCTAGACTCTGGAAACAATCCATATGCCTATGAAGAGATGTGTGGGTAAAGAAACTGGTGTGCATCTACACAATGGACACTATGCAGCTGTTAGGCAAAATGAAGTCATGAAATTTGCTTATACATGGGTGGACATGGAGAGTGTCATGCTGAGTGAAATTAGTCAGAAGCAGAGGCACAAACAGATAATGACTGCACTCATTTGTGGGATATGAAAATCCCACAATTTTCATTTGTGGGATTTCATTTATTCACAATGTGTGAATAATACCCAAAGACAGCAGAAACAGGGTCAGGAGGACTGGTCCATGGTAGGAAGCTTTCCACCAAGGGGGGGGGGGTTGCAGTTAGGACAGAGAGGGGGCCACTATGACAATGATAGTTGGAAATGATCACTTTGGACAAAAACTGAGTGCTGAAAGGTGGTAAAATGATATACCCTACCAGTAACACTATTGCAAACCACAGTGCCTAAAAGGAAAATGAGAGAGAAAGAGAGAGAGGGGAAGGAAAAGTGTCCATTGTAGAGGCAGGCTGCAGGGGTGGGATGAAGGGTGTTGGCGGGAAGAAAACTGGTGACATTGGTGTCCAAAAATGTACATTGGTGAAAGGATGGAGGGCTGGTGTTGGCACATTGTGGACTGAAACTCAATAATGAGCAATTTTGTAACTATATCTCACAATGAATCAACAAAAAATGAGAGTCATGGGGGCAAGGGAGGGAGTAAGAGAGCAAACTGACCTGGTGTGGGACAATATGTCTACAAAGGTAAACTAAAATTTAACTCCAGGAGTACTCCCATAAAAGTAAACTTTCACCTGAGACATATTTTGGGGTGGCATTTGTTTGATTCATTATTTGAACCACATCCAATGGTGCTCAGGGCTATTTCTTACTCTGTGCTCAAGGACCACATCTGGTGGGCTTCGAGGATCATATGGGGTTCCAGGGCAAGAACCCGGATCAGCAGTGTGCAAGGTAAATGCTCTATTCACTGTATCATTGCTAGAAAAACTGGAGATACTGGTTCAGAAAGTCACAGGCAGATATTAGAAAAATTTAGGATCAATTCTAGTTACAAACAAAATAAAATTTTAAGTGTTAATAACTGTGAGATACATTGTTACAAAGTTGTTTATAATTGGGTCTCAGTCATACAATGTCGCAACACACCCATCCCTTAACCAGTGTATATTTCCCATCACCAATGTCCCCCGTTTCCTTCTCCCACCCCACCTCCTACTTCTATGGCTGTCTTTCTGTTTTTCTCCTTTTGGGCATTATGGTTTGCAGTACAGATGTTGAAAGCTTATAATCTACAAAAGGAATGTTACTAAAACAGATTTATCTCTCCTTCAGCCCAATCTATCAAACAATTACAGTAACATAGTTCTCTTTTAATAAATAGGGCCCCGTTATTTAGCATAAACACAGTAAGGACAGATATACTTATAGAGACCCTTTAATCTGTATGGCTGAAATTTGAGATTGAAAACAACGAATCAAATTAGAATAAGATTGGCTTCTACCAGGAAGCAGTTGTCATATTTTCCTTAGTATGGGCTTCAGGCGAATGTGTTTTAGTGTAGTCTAATCCCAGAAAACCCTTCGAAGTTTTCTGGGGAAATGAGAAGGGACAAAGTTGCAAGAAACTTTGACGTGTCCCCTTTTGGTTCATAATCTCTTGACCAACTATAGCTGAATTACTTGTGGGTGGCCATCTAGGACCATTGGGCATACTCCAGGTCTATCAATGCTATCAAGAAGACCTATATTTTGTTTTGTTCGTTTTTTTTTTTTTTGCGGGGAGAGCATAGCCAGCAGTGGTCAGGGGCTACTTCTGGTTCTGTGGCTCTGCAGTTGCTCAAGGGAACACAGGGAGTTGGAGATCAAAAGCAGACTTCCTACTTGCAAAGTATGTACTCACCCCATTGAGCTATACCTCTACCTCTGGGTTCATATTTTTGGTATTAGGAAGGTTAAAGTCTTAGGACAATTGAAGCTTAAATTAAGCTAAAGCCCCAGGGATTTGTAAGAAAACGTTATACACTATTAAGGTCTGCTTGCAAAACCTGTATTCTGAGGTTAATTTCTCAGTCCACAGGGTTCCAAAGTATTCTGGGTGTCTTAATCCTTCCAAGGGGCTTCTTTATCACACTGTTAGTAAACTGGAACCCTTTAAATAAAGCATTAAAATTTAAATGAAAAAGCAGTAAGCATTTTAAGAACTGTAGCTATCAGTTGTTTTCTTTAGTTATCTTAGTTTATTTAATTATCTCAGCTCCAAGAATGCAATTCCCTCCACATTCCAATGAGTAATTAAGTCAACAGGACATGAAGTGGTGTCTTTACTAAGAAATTCCAGATTTCCCTTAATACTAACATGCTTAATAGAGAAGTATTAAATGTGTCATTTCTTTAAAAGCATAATTTCTGGGGTCAGAGAGACAGTATAGTGGTGAGGGCACTTGCCTTGCCTATGGCTGGCTCCAACAAGATCCAATAGGAGTGATCTCTGAGCCCAGAGTCAGGAGACAGCTCTAAGCACAGCTAGGTGTGCCTTCCCCCACAAAAAACAACAACAGCAAAAAGATCATTTCTTCTTTTCCTTCAACAAAGATGTCTCTATCTATTATCTTTCCTAATTCTCTCTCTTTCTCTGTCTCAGTTTAAACCCTTCATTGTCAAAATCAGTTAAGTCTAGGTAAGTACAGGGTGAGAGCTATAGTATAGTGGATTGGGTGCCTGCTTTGCACACAGTTGACCCAGTTCGGTCAATTAAGTCCAATAATGACTATTTTAGTAAAATGGTCATATATTCAATGAATTCACATTATTAATCTTATTAAAACTTGGTTTTCCAAAAAGTTTTAAAAAAATTTAAGACACACCATCACATTAGTTACCTAAAAAAATAGTCATGTAAATTTTCAGTAAAACAGAACTCTTCAGTTTTATCAGAGTAACAGTCTTTAGTGAACTTGGAATTAGTAGCACTGTAGCACTGTGGTCCCGTTGTTCATGGATTTGCTTGAGTGGGGAACCAGTAACGTCTCCACTGTGAGACTTGTTGTTTTTGGCATATCAAATATGCCACAAGTAGCTTGCCCGGCTCTCTGAGAGGGAAGGAGGAATCAAACCCGGGTCGGCCTCGTGCAGGCTAAAGCCCTACCCACTGTGCAATCGCTGCACTCCTTGGAATTAGTATCTTGCCTTAAATAACCATTCCTTTACTAGTTCTCAGTAGTTCTAAAAATTTAAGTCATCATAAATCCCACAGACTACTCATTGCTAAAGATTTTTCTCAGTTGGTTTAATCTTTTTACTTCTAAAACAAATTTACCTGACCTGGAAATTCCTTTGGCATTAGAACAGGTGATTCCATTTTGTTTCCATTCCAGTTAAAAACACTCTAAGTCAAACATTTAAACATTTAAATAATGTGAGCTAGTTCTGATAAAAAAAGCACAGAGGATAAAAAAATCTTATATCCAATTTTAGAACTTAAGTGATCTGCATGTTTCAAACTAAGGCAGTTGGAAACCAGTCTGAAACCAGTTTCCACTTATGAAAATCACATTAGATCATAAGATTTTGGGTCAGAAATTCTAACAATTCCATCTAGAAGCAAAACAATGGAGGGGGAGACATACAAACAGATATTCAGACACAAAAGGAAGTCTCTTCGTTTTCATTAAAATTTCAAATACCTGTACTGCTTTAAAATAAAATATTTGAACAGCTAATGTTCATAAAAACACAAGAATTTTCAAAAGCCAGAGATAACTCAATGAGTTTGCATGTGGAAAGTCTGGTTTTGATCCTCAGCACCACATAGTCTACCCAAGCACTGTTGGAAGTGATCCCTGAGCACAGAGCCAGTAGTAGTCTCTGAACACTGTGTGATTTTCAAACCAAACCAAACCAAACCAAATATAATAAACCAAGCAACTATGTCCATACCCTGAACCTCCTTTGATTTTATTTCAATATAGTTCTTGGGTCTTGGGACCAGAGAGATAGTATAGAGGATAAGGCACTTACTTGCCTTGCATGCAGTAAACCTAACTTTATCCCCGGCACCCCATACAGTCTCTGAACTTGCTATGAGTGATCTCTTAACACTGAGCCAGGAATAAGCCCTGAGCATAGCCAACTATGGCCCAACAAACAAAAACAGAAAAACAAACAAAACCCCAAAACCAAAAAACTAAAATTAATTCTTGACTTTTACTTCAAGAGGTTTCTTCTAATTTTTCTGAAATTGCACCTTCATTTATAAGATAAGCCCCACAGCTGTTCAATCACTTTAGAGCTCAACAGATTAAGCCCAGCTCTTTTCAGCCAAAGGGGAAAAAAACCCCTTGATCCAATAGCATAATTACCTTTTGAAGGTCACAAAAGATGACTCCAAGGCAAAGGCTGGCATAGTAGACTGAGATGGCTTATCTTACTTACTTTAATTTCTAAATCCAATTAGAGGCACTTTCTGCCCTTTAGATCTGTGGTTATAAATTTAGCATGGTTTTGGCGCATTTTCTGCTGCCCACAGCACAATGTGCAATCTGTACTTTCTCTTCCCTTCTTCGACTTTCATTACATTTGTCTAAATAAAAATACTTATTTGAAATTTTTTTGCATGGTTTATGAAACTCAGAAATCTCTATTGACAAGTGCCTACTAAGGTTTTGCAGTCTTTTGGTTTTCAAAACTTCCTTCTGATAACAGAAAAGACAGTGCCTAGATGGTATAATACATTAAAATACAAAGAAAACTTCTACAAACCTTTGGATTTTGTAAATGAATCTCAGATCACAACACATAATACATAACACAAATGAAGCACTGCATATGAATAAAGCACTTAGCTGACCTCTTTCAAAGGAATAAAATGTGTAGGAGAATTTGTAACAGTGAAAGTTGGATCTTTTTGCAGGGAAAAATGAAGTGAGAGATGTTGTGACAGGTTGAGAGAGAGCTTTATTGGCAGTGTGTCAGTAGGTTGGAGGATGGCAAATTCATGTCCTTAAAAAATACATAGCGCTCGGGGGCTGGAGTGATAGCACAGCGGGTAGGGCGTTTCCCTTGCACGTGGCCAACCCGGGTTCGAATCCCAGCATCCCATATGGTCCCCTGAGCACCACCAGGGGAAATTCCTGAGTGCATGAGCCAGGAATGACCCCTGCGCATCACCGGGTGTGACCCAAAAAGCAAAAAAAAAAAAAATACATAGCGCTGGAGAGATAGTACAGTAGGCAGGGTGTTTGCCTTGCAAGTTGCCGACCAGGGTTCAGTTCTTGGAGTACCATGTGATCTCCTGAGCATCACCAGGATTCCTGAATGCAGAGCCAGGAGAAACTATTGAGTATTGCTGGGTATGCCCCGCCAAAACAATACACACATGCACACACACATATATATATATATATCTTGGTATATGTATGTATATATAAGCGTGTGTATACACACACACATATATGTATGTATATATATATATATATATATATCATGGCTACATGGTCACAATAAGAGGTTTTTTGTTTTGTCTTGTGTGTGGACTGGGGGACATACCAACTGGCTCTGCACAGGGATTGGTCCTGGCAGTGCTATGGGGACCATATGTGGTCCTGGGACAGAACTGTGGTTTGCAGCATGCAAGGCAAACGCCTTACCCACTGTACTCTCTCTCTCTCTCTCTCTCTCTCTCTCTCTCTCTGGCTCACAAGATGGGGTTTATATTGAAAGAGCAAAGAGGAATGGATGAGCTGAAGAATGAACAATAAGACCCTCTTGTGGGCTAGTCAATTAGGAAATAAATTGGAAACACTAGCTCAGAAAGTCACAGAAAAATTTAGGGTTCAATTTAGTCTAGAAGATAAACTAAAAAAGATAAGAGGACAAGAATCAGATTTCCACAAAAGGTGTGTTACTATGAAACACATTTTCCCCCACCTTCACTGCTAATTTACTAAACAATTACAGTAAAAGATTAAATTTATGAACTAGAGAGATAGAAGCCTGGATAGGGCATTTGCCTTGCACAGTCAATCTGGATTTGATTCTCAGCATCTCAGAGTCCCCTGAGCTCTTCCAGGACTGACTCCTGAATGCAGTCAGGAGTAAGTCTTGAACACCTTGGGCTGTGACCCAAAACCAAAACATAAGATTAGATTTACTGGAGCTGGAGCAATAGCACTGTGGGTAGGGCGTTTGCCTTGCACGCAGCCGACCCAGGTTCGATTCCCAGCACCTCATATGATCCCCTGAACACCGCCAGGGTTAATTCTTGAGTGCAGAGCCAGGAGTAACTCCTGTGCATCGCCGGGTGTGACCCAAAAAGCAAAAAAAAATTGATTTACTTATAATGAACATGGCTAGTCATTTTCCATAAGCACAATAAAAATGATACATCATTCTGCAAGTTTAGATGGAGTTGAAATTGACAACCTAGGTTCATGAGTAAACAAATGAGAACAAAATGACTTCTTCCTGGGAGCATCTTGTCATATATTTCAAGCTACAGGCCTCAGACCACTGTTTTAGATTAACTCCAGAGAGTCCTTCTAGGTTTTGGAGGCTAAGTCTTTGGTGGGACTCATCTGAGCATTAAGGAATAAAACCAAAATTTTAGGAAAACTGAGAGCTTAAGTTAAATTTATGACAAATATGACAAATACTTAGGGTTTTGTTTGTTTCGGCACATCTCATGGGCTCTGGGTTGCTCCTGGTGTTACACGTGGGTCATGAGGTGCTGGAAATTGAATCCAAGCTTCTTGTCAGCAGAAGATATGCTCAGTCCAGTGAGCTATCTCTCTGGCCCTGAAAAACATGCAGGTTTTTTTTCTTTTTGAGTCACACCCGGCAATGCACAGTGGTTCCTCCTGGCTCTGCACTCAGGAATTACCCCTGGCGGTGTTCAGGGGACCATATAGGATGCTGGGAATCGAACCCGGGTCGGCCACGTGCAAGGCAAATGCCCTACCCGCTGTGTTATCGCCCCAGCCCCACATGCAGGTTTTTATAAGAAAGAAATTATTTTCCATTATGAAATATCCAAGGTATTAAACAAGTTTAATACTTTATTGTTATTTTAAAAATTTTAAACACTGTTTTTAGACTTTTGGGTCATACTCAGTGATGTTCAGGGGGTGTTCCTGAAACTGTGGTCAGGAATTACTCTTATGGCACTCAGGGAACCACATGGGATGCTGGGCATCTAACCCAGGTTGCCGTGTATGAGGCAAGTGCCTTACCCACTGTGGTCTCCCCTCAGCCCCATGAATACATTAGTTTTTTGGTAAGTAGTTTTTAAATTTTTATTTATTTTTTAAAAATGCTTATTGATTGATATTCTGTGATTTACAATACTGTTAATAGTGGTTTCTCATGCACATAATTTCAATACTACACTCACCACCAGTACCCACCTCCTTTGGTCCAAGGACCGCAACACCCTTCTTCTCAACCTCCAACTCAATTGTGTGAATCAGTTCTTCCATTATGTTGTTTTTGGATCTTTAAGCACATTAATACATTAAACAGTCAATAACTTGTTTCTGCTTGCTGAGGTTAATCTTAGTAGCATTTCCTGGGACATTCCAAAGTCTCAGATCTATAGCCAGTTCCCAAATTTTCTTTTATAAAGACCAAGCATTGTCTGTCTTCCTGTGTTTATGCAAACACATTGCTATGAAGTATAAAAAATACTAATGGTATCAAGAAGATAGAAATAAAAATGTTTCAGTTCTGCTTATGCTAAGACATAACTTACCAAATTTCTGTAGATAAAATTCTTTTCTCAATAGTCCATTCGGTCCCAAGAAGAAATTTTCTTTCTTTCTTTTATCATATGTTGCAATTTTTAAGTGTTCAATTTTTCCATAAGTTCTGAAATTTTATCTTTAGTTCTATGACAAGTCTATACTGTGAAAACCATTCTCTCCAAGGGACTTCTCTGAATCAGGCATTGGAATAATTCTGCAGATGACAAAAGTTTTATATTGCTAAACCAAATATTTCTAGAGCTCTCTATCATTTGCTTTAGTCTTTTAGCTTTCCTTCTTATTTATTTTTTTGATCACACCTGGCAGTACTCGGGGGTTACTCCAGGCTCTACACTCAGGAATTACTCTTGGTGGTGCTCAGGGGACCAAATGTGATGCCGGGGATCAAACCTGGGTCCACTGAATGCAAAGCAAGTGTCCTAATTGCTATCCAATCTCTCTGGCCCCTAGAATTTTGTCTTTCAAGTAAGCTTATTTGACTTGGAAATTCCACTGGTATTCACACAAATGACTTCATTTTGTTTCCATACCAGTCAAAAACCTTCCAATGCCAAACCAGTGGCTATTTCTGTTTAGATAATGTGCTAATTATGACAAATAATTATGTTCAGGTTTTATGACTCTTGAGAAGCTGTATGTTTCAAACTAAACCACTATATTTTCACCCAACTTTCATTCACCAAAATCATCCTAAGCATTTTGAACTAGATATTATTCTTTTTTTGGGGGGGTGGATGGGGACACACATCTCAATTTTCGGGGGTTACTCCTGGGTCTGCACTTAGGAATTACTCCTGGCTGATCCCAAGGGACCTAATGGGATGCCAAAGATCAAAACAGGGTTAGCTCCTTGCATGGCAAATGACTTATTTTCTCTTGGTCCCCTAAATTTTATCTTGGGCTCTTGGCCCAGATATTCTAATAATTCCATCCAGGAGCAAAAAAAAAGTAGGGGAGACAAGTATAAACTCAGTCACAAAAATCTCTTAATTTTCACTAGAAATCCAGTTAAATAAAATATTTGAACTGTTAATGTTTATTTTAAAAACATGCAAGAACTTCTCTTGATTTAAGTTCAATAGTTCTATACCTCTGTACCAAGGTGTTTCTCCATAATGTGGCTGAACTCATTTGTAAGACAGAGTCTAATTCCGAATTGATCCAGGACCCCGTCTGTAAGAGAAGCCCATCTAACAGCAATTCAGTGAATTTTGTGATTTAAGTAGCAAACCCAGGTCTGATCCCCTAAGGAAAAAAAGCATTTTCAGTGATTGTTTTGAGGTTTGGACTAAAATATCAGGTTCTTCATCTAGACTCCTACTCTTTTCTGAGCAGCAGAAGATAGGTACCATTATGATGTCAGTTTTTTTTTTTTTGTAGTGGGACATGTTCTTGATAAAAAGCTCATAACTTTTTTTGGAATTTTTTGAGGCTGAGTAAAGTGAAGTGAATTTTACTAGAGAGAGACTTTAGTTTCTGTAGTTTCTAATCAATCCATTCCTCTTATTTATGTTTAATTCTTTATTATAGTTTACATATCAAGGTTGCAATATGTGTTCAAGTTTATGGACTTTTTGATGTTGTTATTATTGTTGTTGTTGTTATGGTTGTTTGGGCCATACATACTCTGCAGTGTTCAGGGTTTACTTATTCTTGGCTCTGCACTGAGGAATTACTCCTGGTGGGTTTGGAGAACATAGGGATGCTGGGAAATGAACCCAAGTCAGCCGTGTGCAAGGCAAGTGCCACACCCACTGTACCATCTCTCTGGTCTTTCAAATTTATGGTCTTGATGTACAGTTACTGCACAACAACAAAGTGCACATGACTCTTCACACCATCCACTTATTATTTTTAAGTTTGAGGTTTTAAATAGTGTGGGTCTTCAAATTTAAGAGAGTTCCTCATAGCCACTGAAACTTTAAGATATGATATCATGGGACTAGAGAATCAGTACAATACTTGCCTTGCATGCTGCCAATAGGGACACCCTATGTGGTCATCCAACCCCCTTCTTGAGTGATCCCTGAACTCAGTCAGTTGGAAGCCCAGAGTACTTTTCCAGATATGACCCACAAACAAAACAAGATATGATATGATCTCAAGTGTTAAAAATTGGTTTGCTAAGCTATCTTTACATTATTTCTTTATCTTTTTAATCTATTTAATATTTTCCTAATAAGAAATTTAGATGTAAAAATTCCAAATCTGTGCTGAAGTGATAGTACAGTGGGTAGGTCACTTGCATATGGCTGACCTGCATTTGCTCATTGGCACCCCATATGGTCCCCCAGAGCCCCCAAGGAGTGACTACTGAGTGCTGAGCCAGGAATAAGCCTTGATCACTGCTGGTGTGATCCCTCCCAAACAAAAAAATCCAAATTTGGGCTGGAGAGATACTACAGGGGTTAAAGAACTTGCTTTGCACATGGCCAGCCCAATTTCTCTCATGAAACTGCACATGGTCCCCTGAGCACTGTCAGGAATGATTTATGAGCAGAGAGCCAAGAATAAGCCCTGAGCACAGCTGGATGTGGCCATCCCCCCTAAAATCTCAAAATTTCCCATAGGCCCAACAACAAATTTAGACATCTTTTAGTTTCATTATGATGCCAGAAATAAATATTTTCTGTTTATAAAAGATATCCAAAGGTTATTCATCATAATACAAGGCAAAAGGAAAGAAACAACATATTAACTGTTTTAGTTAAGCCTTGGATCTCTTACAGCCAGAATAACTATCAGCCCTACAATGTTTTTCTGCTTTTGGCTTTCCTTTTCTTTAATTGAAAAGACAGAACTAGATCCCACAACACAGAAATCCTAATCCTCTCTAAACTTTTGGATTCAGACAAGTCACAAAATCCCAGCACTAAGCATATAACATGACAAAACATAGTACATGAATAAAGCAGTCAACTGTTATACTGTAGCCACTGATGTACCTGAAACAGCACACATGCTTGCTTGTATTCTCTTATATACAGGCTTAAATGGCCCCAGAATGAAATACAGCAACCTTTACATACTTCCCTCTTATTGTGGTGGGAAGATGCTCGCTGTTTGGGTGGGTGTTTGCATATTATCTGTAATGAACGGTTGTGAAGTACTTTATGAAAAGAAAATACATAAAAATCTCAAAGAAAAATACCTGCAGATTGAAAAGATAGAACAGGAGGTTGAGGTGCTCACCTTGCATGGGTTTAACACTGGTTTGGTCCCTGGCACCACGTTTCCCCAAGCTCAGTGCAGGGAGTGCCCTCCCCCCAAAACCCCCCAAATTTCAAGCAATGCAAAACAAATGTTTTAAATTAGAAGACTTAAAAATAACACAGCCACAATTTTTCAGACTAGTATATAGGACTGAGTGAAAACAGAGAAACAGAATAACAAATAACAAAAAGGACTTCCAAGCTCTAACTTGGTAAAGGACTTCCAAGCTCTAACTTGGTATTTAGAAACCTGTCACCACCTTTTTTAGTTAGTAAGGGAGACGATTACTAGCAGTTGAAGAGGCTGACAGAGTCAGCACTGGTGATTTAAGAGGTGGCTACATGGTTGGCAAGGTTGTAAGGGAAGTTTCAGCAGGGAAAAATAATTCAAACTTTCCATCTTCTAGGGTTTTAATTGTGGAGAACCATTTCCTGCACTATTCAGAAAGAACCTGTTTGCGAATAGCCCTTGTTATGCAAGTGAAAACCATTAGAAATGCCATCTTGCTTCTCACATATATGCTTCTTATGACCTCTCATTCTTCCTTAGTTTTTGTCCTACCTCTCAATCCTAATAGATATGCCCATGAATTGTATATTTAATGTTAAGACAGGTCCAATTAGGAAGGTGGAGGGAAAGAACAGAGAAAAACCAGGCCTTTTGGGATGGCTCTTGGTTATCATACACCCAGAGAGGGACAGTGTTTGAGATAACCACATTATCTCAAAGTTTTATAAGAAACAGACCATCATCCTTCAAAGATTCATTAACCATTGATACCTCCCAGAACTACCTCAAAACAGGACTCACTGCTTCCCTGCCCATGACCATATTTTTTTCTAACTTGCTTTCCAACCTATATACAAAAGCTTAGCCCCAACCTGAGAGTAAGATGGGATTTTTTTTTTTTGCTTTTTGGGTCACACCCGGTGATGCACAGTGGTTACTCCTGGTCCTACACTCAGGAATGACTCCTGGCAGTGCTCAGGGGACCATATGGGATGCTGGGATTCGAACCCGGGTTGGCCGCGTGCAAGGCAAACGCCCTACCTGCTGTGCTATCGCTCCAGCCCCAAGATGGGATTTTTTTTAAAGGACAGGAAGTCCACTGTCTTCTCAGGTTACTAGCATCTAAATATTTTGTTCCCTTCATCAATCCTTGTTTCACCAGTAATTCTCCTTGGAGCAATGAGTAACCAAACTGGGCTCAGTAACTAGGTACCCAATAGCATAAAGGCCTATATGGCTGCTACTTAATCCCATTTACCAGGTCTTTGACAAAACAATTCTATTTTATTTGTTTGCCTTTTGTTTTGAGTTACACTTTCGCTTTGCTCAGGACTTCCTCCTGGCTCTGCTCTCGGTGATCACACCTGGAAATACTCAGGGAACAAGATGGGGTGCTGGGGATTGAATTCATGTTGACCATGTGCAAGGCAAGCTGTACTATCTCCCTAGTCCCTGAGAAAAATTATAAAATTCAAACTGCACAGAAATTTAGAGACCTACTTAGGGATCATTGCTCTCCATATTTTAGCACATATGTGGGCAAACCAGTGTTACAACAGAAAATTCTGTGTCTTTTTAATTCATAGACCTGTAACTAAAGTTGGCCCAGTCTGCTGAGATATGACCTAGGGAGATTTCAGCTGCTATCAAGATTGAGTTCTCTCTTGCAAAAGAAAACACAAAACAAAATCAAATTCAAAACACAAATGCAAACAGAACAGAGTCCAATACTAATGGAACTCCTTCAGAACACAGATCCATGGTAAAGGTCACAACGCCTTGCTGGTTTGCGTGACAGCATCTCAGAGGACCCAAGGCTTCCAAATGGCAGAAAACTCAAATGGAAGGACAGAGAGCTTTGGTTTGTACACACTGAGGACTTCACTCACCTTTGAGTCTACTGAGTCCATCAACTCTTCCTATGTAAACCATTTTTTCTCCAATAACATAGCACTTAAGGTAGCTAGCTCCCTGACAAGAAGGTAATGGAGAGTGAGTCTTCACAGCTTCAAGTGCCCCCAAATTATCCCCTAGAGGATAGTAGCCAGCACACACCTGATGACTGTTATCTTTCGCAGGAGCAGGATAGTTTGGGTAAGCCACAGATAGCTGCTGCAGCCTTCTCACCCCTGAAACTGGGAGGACTTAGCCATCTGGGGGGTACAGCTCCTTCTAGCTATGCTCACCAAAACTGTTACCAAACCTAAGTTTGGGTGTTTGTCCTTTGAAAGCCAGTATTCAAGGAACAAGAGTTGATGCAGGAAAAACAGGTTTATTCAGAAATGATGGAGAACGCTTGTCCCAAAAACCCTTATCTAAATGGTCACAGGAGCAGTTTTTATTGGAAAAGAGAACATGTGAGCACATTTTTTAGGAAGGGTGGGTTATAGACTGATGGGCGCCAGGGTGATCACTCAGGGGCTGATCCCTTGAGGCACACTTCCAAGATAAAGGCAAACAATGATTTGGGATTAAGATTCCAGTCTTATCCCTTAGATAAGAGGGTCATTCTCAACATTTTCAACCACCCCTGCCCAGAGAAGATTTCTGGTTTTTTTTTGAATATTAAATACAAGTTTAATTTCTTTACCAGTTTCTTTACCCCTGTACTTTAATGATTGAGGGGTAGTCACTAATCCAAAGACTTATACTCAGTTCCGTATTAGTCTCTTTCCACTCCTACTCCAACAACATCTTGGCTATGTACAGTAAAAAATTCCTCATTCATGGTATGCACTAATTAGTTCACTTTTGTCTATGTGAACTAGTTAGTTCATTATGTCATGTGATGTAGCAAATATAGGTTTTTCTGGAGCTGGTATACGTGAATAAACCAAAACCCTAAAACGCTTCAAAATGTCCCCAGTAAATGCGACAAATACTTTTTAACCTGTGGAACTTGAAATGCCCACTAGAGAAATACTCACACTTATTCTTTTCCCTTGAAATGCTCAGGGAACTATGTAGTGCTGAAGATTAAACCCAGGCCTCGGGAACATAAAGCATACACTCAGCCCATTCTCTTTCAGGCCCAGTCTTTAATTTTTTTTAGCTTTATTTATTTGTTTTGGGGGCCACACTAAACAGTGCTCAGGGACAACTGATGTTTCAACATTTTTCTTCAGGGGGTCACCCTAGTGGTTCTTAGGGAGATCATGTGATACTGGGAACCAAACCTTCAGCATGCAAAGCATAAACATACACTCTTGGTTTGGTAACAATCTTTGAGTTAGACTATGTTACCAAACCAAGATGACTTAATTATAGTTTCAGTTCTCCCAGGAATTCAGTTTAAACCAGTAAATCAGGACTTCCCTGATTGACAATAAATGAGTAATAACTGCCTGATGGACTTCTGAAAACCCTGAAGTAAAGGATCTTTCAATAATCAACACTTTTTAGGTCTCATTTCTGCCCAGAACTTCTTTGTTTTCATTTCTTTCTGCTTATAAAAGAAATACCTTTGTTTTGTATAACTGCACATATTTTATCTGCTAGAATGATGCTGAAATAAAGTGTTAAACTTATTAATATATTTCAGTTTGTTTTGAACAATACCCACATGCCATGCTCTGAGATCACTGCTTTTTTTTTCTTTTTTGGGTCACACCCAGCAATGTACAGGGATTACTCCTGGCTCATGCACTCAAAAATTACTCCTGGTGGTTCTCAGGGGACCATATGGGATACTGGGAATCAAACCTAGGTCTGCCGCTTGCAAGGCAAATGACCTACCCGCTGTGCTATCACTCCAGCCCCATGATCACTGCCTTTTTGACACACTAGAAGAGAAAGATTGCCCAAAGAATTGGAGCAATCAATACACCCTATAGTGTAAATTCATCTCTCAGTCCCATCAATATACACAAGACTTCCAACTGTCTGTCCAGTATCCAAATATCACACAGAAAATTAAGGATCAGCATGCACTTAAGGAAATATGAATACTATGAAAGAGAAGAAAAACAACAAAAGAATTATTCATATCTATTCACGGGATGGGAAAGAAACAAATCAATATTTTAAACCAATAACCTTTATAAAACATTAATAAAACAAAACTGGACATTGAAAGAGTCCAGATCTCTAACATTTCCTTAAGCATAGTTATTCCACAGTTCCTTCTCTGGGACTCCCTACATGACCTCAACAAAATTGTGAGTCACCTCCAGATTTGCTTTTTGTATTTGTGCTAAACTGTTTGTATATATGCCTTAATACTCTAGAAACAACAGAATTTTCCTTAAGAAAAAGTATAAGGCCAGGGTTGTAGCTCAGTGGTAGAGCACTTATTCTGAATTTGTGAGTCCGTGGTTCAACACCATAATACTAAAAAAAATGAAAAAGAAAATAAAAAAGAAAAGAGATGCCAGAGCAATAGTTCAGTGGGTAGGGTGCTTGCCTTGCACACAGCTGACCCCATTGATTTCTGGCACCTTATATGGTTCCCTAAACGCGCCAGGAATGATCCCTGACCACAGAGCCAGGAGTAAGGCATGAGCACCGCTGGGTATGGCCCCAAAACAAAACAAAACAAAGAAAAAAGGAAAGGAGGAAAAATTTCATCAAAGTCAATTATTTAGGAAAAAAGGGTTATCATACATTTACAATTTAATTTTAAATGTTTAATAGGAACAATGATAATGATAATAAACAATAGTAATAACATAAAATATATTGGCATTTTCTGTATCATTATTGTAACTTTTTAATAGGTTTTGCATGAAAATAAACCAAACATTAAAAATAGTGTATTGCACAACACATATTTACACACAACACTTTGTTGACCACTTCTCCTTAAAATTTCTCATAGGGGGGGTAGAAAGGGAAAGAAAGAAAAAAGAGAAAGAGAAAGAGAGAGGGTAAAAAATGCCTGCCATAGAGATGAGGGGGGTGTGAGATGGGAAACTGGGGACATTGGTGGTGGTACATGTACACTGGCAAAGGGAAGAGTGTTGGAATATTATATGACTGAAACCCAATCATAAACAACTTTGTAAGTATGTATCTCACTGTGATTCAATTAAAAAATAAATAAAAAAATTTCTCCTTGGTAATCCTATTCAAAAACTGTTCAGCAAGTACAGTTCAGATTTTTCTTTTTCTTTTTTTCTTTTTAGGCCACACTCAGTGTGTTGAGCCAGGAGTAACGGAGTAACTGAGTAATTTCACTCAGGAATTACTACTGGTGGTGCTCAGAAGACCATATGAGAAGCTGGGAATCAAACCTGGGTTGGCTCATGCAAGGCAATAGGTTCAGGGTCCATATGTGTTATTGGAAATTAAAACCCAGGTTTTATTTTATTATTTTTTAATTTTTATTTTATTGAATCACTGTGACAAAAGTTACAAAGCTTTCAGGTTTAAGTCTCAGTCATATAATGATCAAACCCCCATCCCTTCACCAGTGCACCTGTTCCCCCACCAAGAACCCCAATATACCCCTTCCCACACCCACCCCTAAAACCCAGGTTTTTTTTTAATTTTTAAAATTTTATTGAATCACTGTGAGATAGTTACAAGCTTTCATGTTTGGGTTACAATCTCACAATGATCAAACACCCATCTCTCCACCAGTGCACATTCCCCACCACCAATATCCCGGGTATACACCCCCTTTCCCACCCTCCCCCTGCCTCTAAGGCAGACAATATTCCCCATACTCTCTCTCTACTTTTGGGCATTATAGCTTGCAACACAGACACTGAGAGGTCATCATGTTTGGTCCATTATCTACTTTCAGCATGCGTCTCCCATCCCAGCTGGTTCCTCCAGCCATCATTTTCTTAGTGATCCCTTCTCTATTCCATCTGCCTTCTCCCCTCTACTCATGAGGCAGTCTTCCAGCTGTGGGGCAATCCCCCTGGCCCTTGTATCTACGGTCCTTGGGCATCAGCCTCATGTGGTGCTACCCTACACTCAACAAATGAGTGCAGTCCCTCTATGTCTGACCCTCTCTTTCGGTCTCATTTCACTTAGCATGATACTCTCCATGTTTATCCATTTATAAGCAAATTTCATGACTTCATCTCTCCTAACAGCTGCATAGTATTCTATTGTGTAGATGTACCAAAGTTTCTTTAACCAGTCATCTGTTTTAGGGCACTCGGGCTGTTTCCAGATTTTAGCTATTGTGAACAGTGCTGCAATGAATATATAGGTATCATTTCTACTGTGCTCTTTTGCATCCTTGGGATATATTCCCAGAAGTGGTATTGCGGGGTCATATTGAAGCTCAATTTCTAGTTTTTGAAGGACTGTCCATATTGCTTTCCAGAAAGACTGGACCAGTTGTCATTCCCACAAACAGTGAAGGAGTGTCCCCTTTTCCCAACGTCCACGCCAGCACTGGCTGCTTTTGTTCTTTTGAATGTGTGCCAGTGTCTGTGGTGTGAGATGATATCTCATTGTTGTTTTGATTTGTATCTCCCTGATGACTAGGGATGTGGAGCATTTTTTTCATGTGCCTTTGGGCCATTTGTATTTCTTTTTTGAGGAATCTTCTGCTCATTTCTTCTCCCCATTTTTTGATGGGGTTGGAGGTGTTTTTCTTTTACAATTCTACAAGTATCTTCTATATCCTGGATTTTAATACAGTTCTACAAGTATCTTGTATATCCCAGATATTAATCCCTTATCAGATGGTATTGGGTAAATATTCTTTCCCATTCTGTGGACTCTTTCTGTATTTTGGTCACTGTTTCTTTTGAAGTGTAGAAGCTTCTTAGTTTGATGTAGTCCCATTTGTTTATGTTTGCTTCCACTTGCATTGTCAGTGCTGTTTCATCCTAAATGATGCTCTTAGCTTCAATGTCATGGAGAGTTCTGCCTACATTTTCTTCTATGAACCTTATAGATTCATGTCAGATATTGAGGTCTTTAATCCACTTTTTTAAAAAATAAGAATATTATTTTATTGAATCACCATGTGGAAAATTACAATGCTTTCAGGCTTAAGTCTCAGTTATGCAATGCTGAAATAACCATCCCTTCACCAGTGCCCATATCCCACCACCAAAAAAAAAAACCCACACAGTACACCTCCCATCCCGCCCCCCCCCCGCACCCTGCTGCCTTGTGACTGATAAGTTCCACTTTAATTTCTGTTTACTTTGGTTACATTCAATATTTCAACACTAACCTCACTATTATTGTTAGGAGTACCCCACTAGAGTCAGACCTGTTGTGAAGAGAAATGAGGTCGCACGGCCGCAGTAGTGGCCACGCGGTTTTGGATTTCTGTACTTTAACAACTAAGTCCAGGGAGATTTCTTCCAGATATTGGATCATTGCAAACTTGTAAACCCCATCTGTGGTTGTCATAATATGACTGTCACCATGCCCTTTATCCCCGGAAAGGAAGAGGCGAGAGAGAGAAATACCTTTCCCCTCCTGGGTGGGCATGGGGCCGTGGCTTAGTTCTCAGGCTGGAGACATTCTGCTAGGAGCTGCCCATGCCGAAAGTAGTTTAGCTGGGTCTGAATTCACGCTCGTGCAGCTGCGGAGAGGCCGCACACACGGCGGCCCCTGGGATCACATCTCGGTGGCAGGAGGGGCCGGTGCCACCCCTAATCCACTTTGATCTGACTTTTATGCCTGGCATTAGACAGAGCTCAGTGTTCATTTTTTTGCAGGTAGCTATCCAGTTTTCCCAGCACTACTTGTTGAAGAGGCTTTCCTTTAAAACCCAGGTTTTAATTACAAGGCAAATGCACTGATTACAAGGCAAATGCACTACCCAGTATGCTGTTTCTCTAGCCCTCCATTTTTATTGTATGAGCATTTCAATAATATGAAATGTAATCTACTTTACAGAATAGTAATAATTACCTTTCATTGGTGAAGCAAGATAGGTTTTGTTGAAACATTTAAAAAAATTTTATTAGTGAATCACTGTGAGGTACAGTTTCAGACTTACAAACTTTTGTGCTTGTGTTTCAGTCATACAATGCTCGAGTACCCATCCCTCCACCAGTGCCCATTCTCCACCTATTGAAACTTATTTTGAAAGATGAGAGAGAGAAAGGGAGAAGTGTGTGTTCAAGGGAGAACACAGTAGGAGCAAGCCAGTAGGAGCCCTTCATTTACAATGTTTTCAATTACTGCAAAATTTCGGTTCTTTATTATGCAGATTAATTAGCATCTCTCTCATTGCATACTTCCTTTACTTTATCCATATTTCAGATATCTTCTTTGGTTTATTTTAATTTCTGTACTATAAGGGTTCAAAAAAATGCCTTGTAGGAAATTGGTCTCCTGGTTAGCACTACTAAGCTATTAAATTTATTTTATTACTTACTTGGAAGAGAGGCGAAAAAAGAACTCAATACCTTTAATATCCTCCCTCTTTAGATAGCACAATAGAAAAGCACCCAGAGGACTTTTAGCACATTACATTTCTAGGACAATAGTACTAATATTATCTGAGAGTCACTTTCTCCCAGGCAGTTGCTTTTAATTGACCAAACTTTCAGAAAAAATCTTTTACACTCCAGTCATTAAAGTATTATTTATTAGGTTTTGAAATGCAAAACTATACAAAGAAGAAATAAAAGACCTAACATTCAGAGCCCAGATAAGTTCTCAACAGTATATTAAGTAATAAAACACATGTATATGATCAGAAAATTCACATAAAACAGAAGGTTGTACAATATGTGATTTGTGTCCTGGAGTACAAAATAAGAACACAAGATTACAGGAGAATAGGCCGACTGTAGGTGACTCAGCCATGGGTGGGGAGTCATGGACAGTCTGGTGGTGGTGAGATGAGACAACTATGAATACCAAGACCATGAATGTCAACATAATTGTAAACACATAACTTAAATAAGATCTTTTTTAATTGAATTTTTTAAATCACAGTACCTTCACTTAGAAAACAGTCAGAGTCATGAACTTTACATATAAGTGGATCAACATGGAAAGTATCATGCTAAGTGAAATGAGCCAGAAAGACAGGGACAGACATAGAAAGATTGTACTCATCTGTGGAGTATAGAACAACAGAGTATGAGACTAACACCTAAGAATGATAGTATATAACACCAGGAGGTTGGCTCCATAGCTTGGAAGCTGGCCTCACACACTGGGGGAAAGTCAATCGAGATAGAGAGGGGAACACCAAGTAATATGTGATTGGAGATCCTGCAAGGGAAGGGAGATGCGTGCTGAAAGTAGACTAGAGACTGAACAGGATGATCACTCAATACCCCTATTTCAAACCACAACACCCAAATGGAAAGAGAGAGATCAAATTGGAATGCCCCGCCACAGAGGCGGGGTGGGGTGGGGGGATAAAACTGGGGGGTGGGAGGGATACTGGGTTCATTGGTGGTGGAGAATGGACACTGGTGGAGGGATGGGCTCTCAAACATTGTATGAGGGAATAACAAGAACAAAAATGTGTGAATCTGTAACTGTACCCTCACTGTGACTCACTAATTAAAAAATAAATTAAAAAAAATGTTGAGCAGGAAAAAAAGTCAGAGTGATAGTAAAATATGTAGGGTGCTTTCCTTGCATGTGACTGACTTTGGTTCAATTCCTGGCACCACATATGGTCCCCTTGGAATGATCCCTGAGAGCAGAATCAGGAATATGACCTGATCACTACTGAGTGTGGAGAAAGAAAGGAAAAGAAGAGATAGAAAGAAAGAAAGAAAGAAAGAAAGAAAGAAAGAAAGAAAGAAAGAAAGAAAGAAAGAAAGAAAGAAAGAAAGAAAGAAAGAAAGAAAGAAACAGAGATAGAGAGAGAGAAAGAAGGGAGGAGGGAGCAAGGGAGGAAGGATGCAAGGAAGAAAGGAGAGAAGAAAGGGCTGAAGAGATTATACAGTGTGTGCAGCATTTGCCTTGCACACAGTTGACACAGTACAGAGCCAAGAGTAAGCCCTGAGCACCAATGGGTGTGGTCCAAAAACCGAACAGAAAACAAGAAAGAAAGGAAATGTTTTTCTTTACTATTTTACTTCCCACTTTTTCTCCTCTAGGTGATAAAACTAGCAAGTTTCAGGTATGTTTTTTTTCAAAACATTTATAAATATGTTAACATGTGTATATTCCATAATATCACCTCAGAAACTTTAGATAATAATGCAGTCTTAAATTATTTTCATAAATTAAGTAGTTATGAAAAGCTAATCACTGTCACTGTCATCCCATTGCTCATCAATTTGTTCGAGCGGGCACCAGTAACGTCTCTCATTGAGAGACTTATTGTTACTGTTTTTGGCATATCCAATACGCACGGGTAGCTCGCCAGGCTCTGCCATGCGGGCTCCATGCTCTCAGTAGCTTGCCGGGCTCTCCAAGAGGGGCGGAGGAATTGAACATAGGTTGGCCGTGTGAAAGGCGAAAGCCCAACCGCTGTGCTATCTCTCCAGCCCATGAAAAGCTAATACAATGTTAAATTGTACTGAATATATATTTCCAACCGTTTTGTGTTCTAACATCCCTATATATTCCAATCTATTCTTGTTGACATAGATAAGATAAAAGTTGCTGCCCACTTTTATGCATGGTTCCCTCTATACCTCCATAAACAGGGCTGTCTTCCTCTCTCTCCTTTTCAGGAACTCTTCTCAGGCTCTCTTCTTTTTCTTTGAAACATTCTTCCACACAAAGAACAGTGTCTCTATTGTAATAATCTCATAAAATCACCTCCTTAATGGTCCAGTGCATTTTGTCTTTCACATTAATGTAAAAATGATTTTGATGTCCATTATGTATCAGTATTGAAGGCTTTATACAAGGAAAACTTCCAATGGAAGCTTTGCAATAGGAGAGAGAGTTGGGGTTCAACACTGCATTCATGCCTCTTGGGTGATGGAGGGATAGGATAGCGAAAGGACTACAATGGTGGAGAGAAGTTTCAAGTAGGGTGGTGGAATTGAAAGGCAGTAAAATGCTATGCATGAAACCCTGTCAGCAACAGTACTGTAAGTCACAGTACCAAAAGTTATCAAAGTGTGCCTTTCATAGAGGCAGTCTGATGGGTGAAAGACAAATGGGTTGGGGAGGAGGGCCATATTGATAGAAGGAAGTGGATACTGATGAAGGGATTGGTGTTGAAACATTGTATGCCTGAAATCCAGTCACCAGTAACTTTGTAATTCATTGTGACTAAATTAAAAAAAATTCCAGACACTGAATGCAGCAGAGAAAAGTAAGAATTTATACCAAGGAGGGAGAGGTGTGTGTGGGGGGGGGGGCAGGGGGGAGGCGGAATGGTCATTGGGTAGAAAACTACTAAAATGAAATCTTGGTGGGGAAGGGGATAAAATATTATTATTATTATCATTATCGTTATTATTACTATTACTATGGTTTTGAGGCCATACTTGATAGTGCTTGGGGCTACTCTTGGCTCTGTGCTCAGGGGTTGTTTCTTAGGACTTACTCCTGGCCATGTTCAGGGGACCAGATGGAACGCTGGGGATTGAACACAGGTCGGCCGTATGCACAGCAAGTGCCCTATCTCTTGTACTATTGCTCCGACCCCATCAGGGCTTGTTTCTAAGGGAGCCGGGGGACCAATGCAGGGTCAGGAATAGATCCTGGGCCTCCTGCATGCAAAATATGCTCTCCAATCCACTGAGCTCTCTCAGGCCAGGGGATAAAGAATTTAATTAGACACTGAACATAGTAATACATTGTGGGGATTCTTGCTCAACTGATTTAGCAGGACTTTCTCTAAACTGGAAAATGTCCAGAGGAACATGGTCAAGCCTAGTGGAGAAGACAGTTCAGAGAAGACAGTTCAGAAGAGTCTGACAGAAGTTTCGTTAGGCATAGAGTGGTTGTCACCAGGAATTGAAAAATTCTGCTTTTTCCCCTATGGATAAAAGATGCATAACAATTCCCAACATTTGGCTGAAATATGTGCATAACTTTTAATTATTCCCTTTTTTTGCCACAGCTGGCAGTGTGCTCAGGGTTTACCCCTGGTTTGCACACAGGAATTACTCCTGGTAATGCTTGGGGCACAATATGGGATGTCGGGAGTAAAACTCGGTTCAGCTGTGTGCAAAACAAAATCCATACCTACTGTACTATTATTCCGGCCCCATAGTTATTGCCAATTTTTAGTTTCAGCTTTTGAATTCCTCACCCGGACGTCACATCTGAAACTGTGTTTGATTACTTCTCCTCCTCCTCCCCTCCCCTCCCCCTCCCTACCCCTCCCCCTCCTCCTCCTCCTCTTCCTCCTCCTCCTCCTCCTCTTCTTCTTCTTCTTCTTCTTCTTCTTCTTCTTCTTCTTCTTCTTCTTCTTCTTCTTCTTCTTCTTCTTCTTCTTCTTCTTCTTCTTCTTCTTCTTCTTCTTCTTCTTCTTCTTCTTCTTCTTCTTCTTCTTCTTCTTCTTCTTCTTCTTCTTCTTCTTCTTCTTCTCCTTTTGCTCCCTCTTCCCTCCACCTCCCTTTATCCCCTCCTCCTCTTCCTCCTCCTTTTCTACCTCTTCCTCCTCCTTCTTCTCCTTTTCCCTTTCTCCTTCTTCTTTTTCTTCTCCATTTCCTCCTTCTCCTCCTTCTTCTTCTTCTTTTCTTTTAAGGAGGCGAGACAGCAGGGGTTACTCCTGGTTCTGTGCTCTAGGATTACTCCTGGTGGTACTTGGGGAAATCATACAGGGTGCTAGGCATAGGCACTGACTGCATGCAAGGCAAGTGCCCTGTCTGCTGGTCTATCTGCTGAAGAGTCCTCATTGTTGTTTTTGATACCATTGTTGTAATGACTGAAGCTCAGACTTGTCTGGCTGTGGTGTTTGCAGTTTTTCACCTGTGGTGCTCTCTGGAGTAACATATCAGGTTACAGAGTTTTCACACCAGCTGTGGTGCTCACTGAAGTGTGTGCTCCTTTAATTGTGGTGATTTCATTTTTGCTCACCAAAACTTACACTCTTAGTTGCTCTTAGTTGAGGTACACAAGATCTGGTTGTGGTGTTCAGCACTCACTGCAGTTCTCACATACATGCTAGCAGAGGCCATACTTTCTGTTCATGGTGCTCATACATCTTTTTAGTTGAAGTTCTTGTCAGAAGTTATACTCCCTTTTGTGTAGCATTTACACATTTGACTCTGGTGTTGCCAGAAACTGCTCACAGCTCCAGGGATCACAGATAGCAGAGTTGTTAAGCTCAAATAGTAGAGCTGCCAGGTTTGTAGTTGGTGCATGTGGGACACCGAATTTGAAATTTTGACAGTGTCTTTGCAAGGCAGGTGTTTTAAGCATCTGTGTTATTTCTCTGGTCCTAAAATCGTTCATTCACTTATTTATTTTTGATTGAGGGTGTCACACTTAGCAGTGCTTCGGGGGTTACTCCTGGATCAGTACTTGGGGGTCATTCCTGGGAGTGCCCAGGAGATCAAGCAATGCCAGGGAGAGAACTGAGGCCTCCTACATGCAAAGCCTTTTGTGCTATCTCTCTAACTCCCCCTAAATGTTTGTTATGTTTTAGGCCACACTCGGCAGTACTCAGGACTTACTCCTGGCTCTGCACTCAGAGATCAGTCCTGGTCAGATTCAGAGAACAAACGGGATGCCAAGGATGCGAACCCAGGTTGTCACAGTGCAGGGCAACTGCCTTACCCACTGTACTATCTTTCTAGTTTCCCTATTGTATTTGAATGTTGTCATATGTAGGTATTAAATCTCTAAAAATGGTTTCTGATTAGCACAGCCATAGCTCTCACCAAAGCATAAGAGAAATCACCACTAACTCTTGTAAGTTTTATTATAGCAAACATAGCATAGGTTTTTGTGGAAAGCATGCAAAATGAACATGCTGACCACCAGATGTTTTCAGTGTTACAGTTCTTCATTTCATAGCTCATAAATGTACATCTCTGCTGATTGATGTAAAATTCAGCAGCAGCAACAATACCAGCAACCATTCTGACAGCAACCTCTATGGCAGCACCTACCTTTCCTTTCTTCTTTAGCTTTTCCTCCCTCTCTTCTCTATCTTTCTCTGTATACAGTGACCAAGTTTATATAGGTAACAAGTTCCTGCCTCTTAGATTTTTTGCTATCTGGTTGGCTATACACCAAATGGGTCATATCTTTCTTTTAATCAATTGAATTATATTTGTATATGATGGATCAATTGGAATTCCCAACTGCCATAACCATCACATCTCTTATACAGTGACCTAAGATTCCCTTCACTTAGTTCTTTCTGCTGTTTGATTGGATTGAATATGAAGACCTAACTGGAGGGGATTGTTTTATTTGTTTTTGGCCCTGCAATATGCAAGGCTTATTCCTGACTCTGCATTTAGGAATTACTCCTGGCGATGTTTGGGAGAAAATATGAGATACCAGGGATTGAACTGGAGTTGTCCTGAGCAAGGCAAGTGCCTTACCTGCTGTACTATTTCTCCAGACCCTAATTGGAGGTTTTGATTATACTGTACAAACACACCCCCACTTTGAATTTTCTCCTTTTCTGACCCTTCCCTCTTTATTTCCTCCGTAATAGTAGTTTTTTTAAAAACTGCAATTTAGCTCCCCATTCTTTTTTAGTATTATTCCTATAACTCTCATCATCAGGTCATCAATATTCTCTTGTTTAGTCATGTCAACTATGATAATAGACAGGTTTGCAGGACACAGGATTCCTATATACTCCAAGTTGTAGAACTGATTTAGATACGCTAGGACAAAAAATATGCAATTCCAAAATATGTCTTTGGCAGAAGATTAATTTCATGGGTGGGGTCTTGAAGGCAGGATGGAGGCTGCCTTTGTAATACACGTTACATGTAATTTCCTCTCTATAAAGTTGTCTCCATCACTGTACCATGGAAGACTCAATCTGCTTATTTTTCCAATGAATATGCCCACTTGTATTTGCATCTTTGTTTATTGGCCCCGATCACCTCCTTGACTGACCCTTCCTTTCTTCATCCTAATGTCTTCTGCTGAAGCTAAGCTTATTTATTATTTAGTTTTGGTTTTTGGGCTGTGGCCACACTCGGCAATGCTCAGAGGTTGCTCCTAGATCTGCACTCAGGAATCACTCCTGGTGGTGCTCGGGGACAATATGATATGCTGTGGGTTGAACCTGGTTGAACCTTACCACATGCAAGGTAAGAGCTCTGCCTGCTGTACTATCTCTCCAGCCCAAGTGACGTTTATTTAAAGATAATCTTTGGTGCCACATGGATGAGTTACTCCATTTTGTGTGGTCTCTCCCATGTACACAGGAGGTATGTATTCTAGTAATCAAGTTTTAATTTTTGATCTTACCAGTCTTTCTTATGCTTATTTGTTTATCCAGCCTTTCAAAAACTCAGAGGAGTACAGAATAATTTCCTTTGCATCTACCCTGACTATTTTAACAAAAAAGAGGTGGGTTACATTACCTAGAAAAAAAGTTGCCAAGATTATCTCTAATGACAGAGGAACATTAACAAGGTCATCACCACAGTAATATTTTTCGTGGTTTTATGGTTTCTATCCTTGCTTATAAATAGTACATTTTTTACACAATTTCCAGACTCATTTTGTTAATGATTAGATAATGTAATAGTGCTCCCTTTTTGAAAAAGTAATACTAAGTTCCCTTCTCAAATGTCATTTTCTCAAAGAGACCTTTATATAAAAGACAAATGCCCATACCATGTATCCTGCAATGTATTATATTTTTACATTGATTTATTTAGTATTTTCACTATTAAAATGGAAGATCCATGAGGACAGAAGCTTTGGCCTGTTTTTGTTAATTGTTGTACTCTAGTACTTGGAATATTTTCTGGCATATGGCACATAATCTTTAAAGATATGGTGGATAAATAAATAAACTAGAGTTACATTGTATTTTCTCCACTGTTCAAGTTTACCTTTAAAATTTATTAGTGATATTTTGTTTCCAAGAACAAAGGCAAATTCCTTATATTATCTTGGCCTTAGTTTTTATCTCTGAGCTTTGAGGAGACTAGACGTACCACAACTGTCTCCCTCATCTAAGATCTGAAGTGATTGGTGTTGGAACATTTTATGCCGGAAACTCAATCCCAAATAACTTTGTAAATCACAGAAACTAAAAAATTCAGAAAAAAGCTATGCCACTAATAGTATTGTAAAATACAGTGACCAGAGTGTCCACTTCCCTCCACCATTGTCCCAGTGTTCCCCACCCATCCTTTTCCTTCCCATTCACTATCCCCATAAATTTCCTACTGGAAATCAGTTCTCAAGCTCTTAATTTCTGTTGCTCTGAGGGGCATTTGTTATTTCCCAGCTATGTTTCTTGATAGACTGCATATGAAAAAGATCGCTCTGTGTCTGTCCCTCTTTTTTGGACTAACTTCACTTGACATGATACTTCCCAGATCCATCCATGATTTATGCAAGAAACTCTACCATTAATAGTATTGTAAACCATGGTGCCTAAAAAAAAATCCAAAATAACAACAACAAAAACTGCACTATCGCTACCACCACCAACAACGACAATAAAATGACAATCATTCAATAAAATCCAGGGAGGGAAAGCTAACAAAACTGAGCTTACCATAACAGGGATATTGGGGTGGGGGCGGGGGTACACTGAAATAATGGTGAAGGAAGATAGACACTTTGGTGTAGGGTGTGATATTAGAAGATTGTATGAGTGAAACAGTATTTTAAATCATGGTGCCATCTATATGCACACTCATATTTTAAGTGATAACAGGGAAAGTTCAAGGAATTGATATTTGCAGCCCAAGGTGGGTGGAAGAGAAAGGAGTTTATTTACGCCTACCAAGAGTTCAGGTAACCATGGCAACTCTCCACTCCGCTTTCATGTCTTCAAATGTGGAGGAAGCAAGCAAGCAAACAAGAAAGCAAGCAGGCCTAAAGCAAACGAGCTAAATTGCAGTTAGGCTGAGGACGTTATGAAGAACAAAGGGGGTTGTGTAGAAAAGTTTTGCCATGACTGTCTTACTCTGGGCCTTTCTGTGCACACAATTCCTCAACACCATCCTTCCCAGGCCCCTAAACCCTTAAATTTCCAACAGTTTCCCTTACAGTAAACCAAATGAAAGAAATCTCTAGTCTCTGGGAAACAAAACGAGGGAACAGATAATGAATACTAGGCGTTGGATTACAAAACTGAGATTATCAAGCAGTTGGGAGATTGGGTGAGGAGAAACAAGAAGTGAACTAGAAATAACATGACAGTGGTGGAAGGTTTTGGGCACCTGGGTGGTGGTGAGGTAGAATAAAACTGAATAGAATCACTTGTATCACTTGTCATCCTGTTGATTTTCGATTTGCTTGAGCGGGTGCCAGTAACATCTCCATTCGTCCCTGTTGCGTGTTAGTGTAGCCCAATGGTATCTGCTCGCTCCAGGGACACGAAGAGCCTCAAACCATTCGTTCATGGTTTTGATGAAGAAGTCTGATCATCTCGTAGGTGGGGCCACATGGTCTTTTGACGTACCCTGGAATCCAGTCAGTAACAGCTCTAGTCATCTCTTAATCATATTACGTGTCCGGCCCATCTGATTTTTGACACCTTGGCAAACGAGACAGCATCCCTGATTCTTGATCATCGACGGAGGTCAGAACTCCGGATTCCTTCTCTCACTTGAGTGAAATGTGATATTCCAAGCATAGCTCTTTCAATTCCTCAAAACAAATTTTGGTATCTGTAGTATGTATAAGTAAAACCAGACTTCAGTTTATTTTTTGCAGAAAAGAGTAAAACATTCCCTTCTTCTTTTAAAAGATTTTGGGTCTCACTCAGCAATACTCCTGGTTACTCCTGGTTCTCCAATCAGTAAATTACCCCTGATAGTGCTCTGGAGACTGTATGGAATACTGGGATCAAACCCTGGTTGGTTGTGAGCAAGGCAAACACCCTATCCCCTGTACTATCTCATAAAACATTTCCTAAAATCAGTCAGTTATTTAAAAGTGTAAAGTATTATGCTAAGAAAATGAGGACATCTTGTTTTATTTTTATTTTTTAGGGCTATATGTATTTTTGTTTTTATTTATTTTTATTTTTTTAATTTATTTTATTGAATGACCATGTGGAAAGTTACAAAGTTCTCAGGTTTATGTCTCAGTTATACAATAATAAAACACCCGTCCCTTCACCAGTGCCCATATTCCACCACCAATTGAAAAAAAAACAGTATACATCCCACCCCTCACACCCCAAACCTCCCCCCTGCGTAACTGATAAATTTCACTTCCTTTTCTCTTTACCTTGATTACATTCCATATTTCAACACAAAACTCACTATTGTTGTTGGAGTTTCAACACAGACTCACTATTTTTGTTGGAATTTATCCCCCAAGAATACAGCCCTATTGACAAGGAAATATTTGATAATTAGTTTTCCACTGATGAGAATGAAGAGATAAATTTACATTTTTTTTACAATTTCTGTATTTTAGTAATTAAGTCCAGGGAGATTTAAGTTGGAAATTGAATCATTTCCCTTCCTGGAGCAGCATGGAGCAAAAGCTTAGTTCACAGTCTGGATACATAGTTGCAAGCACTCGCTGGAACCCCAAGGAGGACATCTTGTTTTAAAAAACTTGATTTTTTCCACTTCAGTTTTTTTTTTTTTGCTTTTTGGGTCACACCCAGCGATGCTCAGGGGTTACTCCTGGTTCTGCACTCAGGAATTACTCCTGGCAGTGCTTGGGGGACCATATGGGATGCCGGGGATCGAACCCGGGTCGGCCGCGTGCAAGGCAAACGCCCTACCCGCTGTGCTATCGCTCCGGCCCCCTCCACTTCAGTTTTATCATCAGGTCTTTAATTACTTTAAGTAAACCAAGTCTTTATTTTATTTTAAATAATTGATTAACTTTGGTAATTTAATCTGCCGGTAGCAGTAGCCCCTGGGAGTGCCAGGGGGCTACTTCTAGCTCTGTGATCTAGGGTTGACCCTTGTAGTACTCAGAGACCATGTGGTGCTTAGAGGACGATGCAGTGTCAAGGATCAAACTCAAATCTCCTGCCCTCCCAGTCTTGATTTGAAAAGAGCTTCAACTGTGAAAGTATTTATATAGTTTTGAAATATTTGCTACTTTGAATAAGTGGCTAATTAAGCCTAAATTAAGTAGTATTTCATAGTAATATGTGGAAGTGCATTAAACCTTTTTGTCATCAGTGATTAAACTGCTCAGATACAAAATTTATTAAAAAATATTAAGGAAATGTGAGACATCTTGGGAAAACTTCGTTATTCTCTCAACAAATAAATACATAAGAATTAGGTTGATGAACCAAACATGTTGGCTGCTTGATACCTGTATTACAAACCATAACACCCAAAAGACATAGAGATTAAGAGGGAATTTTCCCAACACAGAGACAGGGGGTGGGAAGGGGTGGGGGTGAGGAGAGGGATACTGGTAACATTGGTGGTGAAGAATAGGCACTGGTGGAGGGATGAGTACTTGAACATTGACTGAAACGCAATCATGAAAGGTAGTAGGTCTGTAAATATATCTCATTGTGATTCATTAAAATAAAAAATTGTAAAAAAACTCCAAAACTTTTGAATGTTAAAGAAATAAATAAAAATTAAAAAAGAAAAAAAAGAATTAGGTTTATCTGAAGCTTATGGTAAAATCAGTCACATGTCACATAGTTAGAAATACTTATCTTTCTTAAAATGCATGGGAGACATACATATAATATAAAAATATGGATATTCTAAAGTTATGTGAAATTTTTGAAGGTCTGGTATGGTAAGTCAGTTTTTGGTATTATCCTAGAAAGTTATATATCACAAATTGAGTAAACTTCCTTGCCAACTTTGTTATAATAAGATCTTAAATTATGACCAAAGGACAGATTAATTTAATAATATATGTATTGAGAATCTACATGGTGCTTGAGGGTTACTTCCTGGAGGTGATCAGCATGTCTCTTACATTTTTGAAGTATTTTTTTAAAAAGAAAAGTAGGGTCAGAGGCAGGAAATTAGCTCAGAGGAGTAGGACACATGCTTTTCATACAGGAGACCTGGGTTTGATCCTTGACACCAAAAGTCCCCTAAGCAACTCCAGGAGTGATCCTCAAGCACCGTGTCAAGGACTAGCCCCTGAACATCACTGGATGTGGCCTCAACATGAAAAAAAAGAAAACTAGGGTGCAACTGGACTTTTAATCCTGTGTTAAGTTATCTCAAGTTTCAAGAGATGTGGAGATTTCACATAGTAAGTAGAGGAAAATAAAAGGTAGAGAAATCTTACTTTGACAGTAAAATGATGAGTTTCTCAGATAAAAAGGATATATTCACTGATAAGATACCTCCCAAACTACATTTTTTCAAGGTCATAAGAGGGAGTAGTGATTACTTTGTTGATTAGGAAAAAAAGCAAGAGACTGAGGTGATGCAAGAACTTCTTAGCCTCTAGGGCCTTCATTACTCTTAAATTAAGTAATCTTTAGGGTGTTTTTGTCGTTTATATTTTATTTGTTAGTTTGCTTTTGTGCCAGAGCTTGAGTTCAGGACCTCACACGTGCAAGGCATGGCCTTCTCTATGAGCTGCACAGCCATCAAACAGTTTGCGTTTCTAAACCTGACAACAATTTCCCTGAAGGACTTGAAACACCCTTAGTTCTGCATTCCAAGGTGACATTAACTGTAAGAGGCATAGTATTGACACATAGAGAAAAGCCTATCTTTCGGGAAGACTGATTCCACAAGTATTTCATAATAACTTTACTTGTATCACTATTTGTCAGATAAAGCTCTAAGGAGACTTAGTAACTTTGGAAAGAGACTCAAGAACTCTTGAGAGTGGTGATCAAATTGAAGTCCCAGATAGGCATTTGGCAGTCAAACATGCTGTGACCTCCTGTGATATGTGTATATGAGTTTGTGTGTTGATACATGAAAATGTGTGCATGTGGACATGTGATATGTTTGTGTGTGCCTGAGTGTAATTCTGAGCTTGTGTAGGGCTGTGTTTTTCTTTTTTGCCTTTTGGGTCACACCCAGTGATGCTCAGGGGTTACTCCTGGCTTTACACTCAGGAATTACTCCTGGCGGTGCTTGGGGGACCATATGGGATGTCGGGGATCGAACCCGGGTCGGCCACGTGCAAGGCAAATCCCCTGCCCACTGTGCTATAGCTCTGGCCCCCACAAATTAGTCTTAATTAGTCCATACGCCTGCTCCTTAGGCGCTCCTCTTGACCATCACCAGCCCTGCCCCCCTGCCTAGAAAACAGTCCTCCTGAGGATGTTCCTAGCTCTCTCTGTCTCAGTTTTTGTGAACTTGGCAAAGTCCATTACCTTGACGGGATAACGGGGAGAAGGGTGACATGCAGGGCAAGTTGCTCATCTCCATGATGTATCAACACTGCTACCTACTCAAGACCTTGGGCATCAGGAGAAAGTGCTGGAGGGCTTAAACCCACCCCAGGATGATCAAGTTTTGAGTTTTGGGTGATGGAAACTCCCTGGCCCTAGGTGAAACTGGGACACTCAACATGTTTACCCAGACGCACATCTCTGCCACAGGAAACAAGACACAGACACACTCAGCAGGAAGACCCTCCTGACAGTGAGATACTTTAGGCCAGCAATCATTTACCAAGGAATGTCGGTCCCTTTGTCGGAGATTACAGAAACGTAGAGGGTAATGGGTGCCAAGAGAAGACTGACTGGGTATTTGATGACATTGCCAAGCTATTGTTAATGACTGTAGGTGTTATAGCAACAGCGTGGTGATGTTAAACAGAGATTTCTTTCTCTTTTTTGGCACAGTCAAAATCAATCTCAGGACCCCACACATGCAAGGCAAGTATTCCACCACTGAGCTGCATTCCCAGCTCAAAAAGAGAATTCTTTATTTGGAGGGGCACACCCAACAGTGCTTGGGGGCTACTCCCAGTGGAGTGCTCAAAAGTTTCTCCCACCGGTGTTCAAGTGTTTGTGTCATTGGTGTTGAGGAGACCATGCGGTGTCAGACTCAGGCTTCTGGACACGCAAAGCATGGCTCCAGCCCTTTGAGTCATCTCCTTGGCTCCGGAAAGTGATTCTTACGTTCGAAGGCTACGCACTGAAATTCTTACAGCATGATGATGTGATATCTGGCCCGAAACCGATGAGTGCTGAGGCTGGGGGCTGTGCTCAGGGGAGTCCAGGAAGCTCTTCTGTTGTGTATAGGCTTGGCATTTTCCAGAACAAAAATTTCCGTATGAAATTGGAAGAGGTGAATCAGGGAGGTGTTTACCCAAATGTGGCTTGTGTGTCAGCCCTCGCAAGATTTCTCATTAAAGAGAACAGCACTCCAGAATTCAAGGGAAGTGTGATCTGGTCTGTGAGCAGCAGCGACATTGCTGGCAGCAGTTTGCACTGGAGACAGGGTGTTCGCCCCCTCATTAGGCAGCATCTGTGCTGCCCCTCTCAGTCTGTGGCAGCCAATCTGGTTGCTAGGCAACGGAAGCCAGACGCCAGAAAGCTTTTTTCTTGGGAGGAAGAAAAAGGGAAAAAGGGAGGAAAGCAGGGGGAGATGGGAGCAGGGGAGGGAGGGTGTGGTGGTGAAAACTTGGCGCTGCCTGTGGCCTGGTCCAGGAGGAGCGATTGGGGATGAAAGGCGGGCTCCCCTGTTGAATGCTGGTTTCCCACAACCCCCGTTTTCCGAGATTTATTCCTGGGGTCAGTGCCATGGCCAGAGCTTGGCACGCCAGAGAAGAGACGGGAGAATGAGCCATATGCATGTCTTATGAGGACCAGTGAGAGCTGTGTTAGACATACAAGTAGCATCCATTCAGATCCGGATTCCAGGAAGGGCCTGCACGGGTACTCTTCTGAGAAAAAGAACAAATCTAGGAAAGCAGCTGTGATCACATGAGCTGGGGACATCCAAGAGGGTCGGGGCCAAGCAACCTCTCCTGTCCTTGCTACCCATTGAGGTGGGAAACTGCTGGCGTTACCCACCGGCTTGGAGGTTTGTGGGTGCTGGTTGTGTAGGAGGGCACCCTGTTCTGGCACAGGTTCAAGGAGGGGCATGTTCTCTGGCAGGAGATCAGACGTGGCCATCTCTGTGGATCTGAGTAGGTCTCTGACTCAATTTCCTAATCTCTAAACGTGGCAAATTGTTTTCTAGGGACCCTTATGCCCCTTACCCCAGGCTGAAGGGATTGCAATGCTACCTCAAGCTCGATCATGGGCAAGTGTTGATCTCATCCGGGGTCAAAGAGGCCTGGGGCACCTACTCTCACCTAGCAGGTAAAACTGGAGAAACCTACCCAGCGGTGATCTCCCTCTCTTGGCTCTTGCTAGGGACGCCCTGCTGTGATCACAGGCTGCCTCCTGCTGGCTAGAAAGGTTCCAGGCAGGCAGGATGGGGGTTGGGGGTTGGAGGGGAATGGATGGGCAGCCTCCCTCCTCCCTGGAGACCAGCCTTTCAAGGCCTGGCACTTGACAGGGTGAGGTGTCTGCACTCAATAGGCAAAACAACAGGGAAGCCAGCAACCAGTGACAAGCAAGAGCAAGACCTAGACCAGCCCCTTTTTCTGCAGCATCTTTGTGGCTCCTGGTTGCTAGGAGATGGTGCTTCTGTTGCTAAGCAACTGGATCCGAGTGGATTAAAACCAATTTCCTGAGATCACTGGAAGTGGGAGGGAGAGAAGAAGGTGCAATGCAGACACCCTGGGGAAACTCAGCTCTGCCTCCAAGCGTGGCTGGGGGCTGGGCTGGCTGGGGAAGAGAAGGTGCAGCACAGCTGGGAGTTGAACCCTAGGGAGGCGGCGGTGGGGAGAGGCCAGGGGAGGGCTATGCACCAGGTACTTATTACAAGACCAAAAGACCAAGAGTGAGGCTGGCAATTAAGATGCCAATTAGAGCACTAATGAACACTAATGCGGTTCCTTTTTGAATCCCAAGGGGAGGCCTGTAGTCCCTGGGGTGTTGCTGAGCCACCTGACTGGGCCAGACAGGACTGGCCAGGGATTTTTCGCCAGAGATGGGAGGAACAGAGCACTTGAGGTCCATGGGCCTGCAAGGGTCCTGGTGTCTAACTTTCTGCTGAATCACTGAGGCTTCTGTCGGTGGGACCCTCTGCTTTCTGCTCAGATCATAGCCCCAAGACAACACAGAGCTTACTGCCTCTCAAGGCAGCCTTTTCTGTCCCCCACCTTTAGAATTTGCTTTGTGCCTTCAGCCCAAGCCAGTTTCTTTATTTTCTGCCTTCCCTGAACGTCAAAGGAGTTAGTGATTTCTGCTTTGCTGTCAGGGTCTGTATTCTCACTTCTGTGAGCCCTGCCTTACACTTCTTGCTCCTTCTCTGGCAATAGACATGGTAGCAGTCTTCCTTGGTAGCCCACCTCTTCTCTGATCTTAAATTATGCAAATTTATTAAAAGGGGAAAATATTAGGATATCTTTCTAATGTGTTCAAGGCTCAATTATTTTGGGGCAGGTGGGGAGAGGCCCCCCCCCCCCACCAAATTGTGGTCTGGAGACTTGGGTGCCCTGCTGGCGATTCCTGGCTAACCAAGCCAGCATTTCAAGACTAGGCCCCTAGATGTGGTGCTGCTTAGACCCTGTAGTGCTGGGGATTACCCTCAGTGGCTCTAGGGGTCCATGTCGTGGTGAAACAACATTGGCTACATGCAAGGTACGAACCTAGACCTTTCCCCCTGTTTCTTCTTTGTATGTTTTTGGGCTTTGTGGACCAAAATGTTCCTTTTTGTTTTAAAGCCACACCCAGTAGTGTTCAGGGCTTCCTCCTGGCTCTGCATTCAGAGATCACTTTTGGCAAGCTTGCGTGACCATCTGCGGTGCTGGAGATTTGGTCCCAAGACCAAAAGGTTCTTAATAAGAGTGAGAGTTCTCAATAATAGGGCCAAAGTACAGCAGGTAGGTTGGTTGCTTTCCTTGCATATGTTCCACCCGAATTCAATCCATAGCACCCCATATGGTTCCCAGAGCCCACCAAAAGACACCCTTGAGTGCAAAGCCAGAAATAAGCCCTGAGCACTGCCCGTGGTGGCCCAAGATAAAAAAAGAATTCTCAATAAGAGTACCTAGGAAGAACCTGTCTGGAGCCAAGAGCCAAAATAGTGCTCAGGGGTTATTCTTGTCTCTACATTCAGGACTGACTCCTTGCTGGTGCTCGTGGGATCACAATGTAGTGAAGGGAATTGGAACTTGGTTTGGACACATGTAAGGCAAGCACCTTCCTTCCTAAACTCTCCCAGGGGCTTGGATTCAGTTCTTTCTTCAGAATCTGGGCTATTCCTTTTGCACAGATCAACTAAGGACCTACTGTGCCTACGTTACTGGTGCCCACTTGAGCAAAACTGGTTTCTTGGCAAGTATTTTTTTTTCCTCCAGAGTGGTTTGTGGTTTTGGAAATGCAGCTGTTGTTGGACGAGGAAGGCAATAGCCTTTATCTGCTGGGTATGGCTGTCTATGCCCTGATTCATATTCACGTTCTTCAGCTCCCAGCTCCTTCCTCCTGAGCAAGACAGCTTCCTGAGTGTGGGTCACCATGCGCTTTGACTAGCTCAGTATGACCAGGAGACCCTTTCCTCTTGCCAGTGTACAAGGGAAAGTTTAGCAGGATCTAAAAAGCATTTTGTTTTTCTCTATAGCATTTTCTATTTCTAAAGTCATTTTTGTAATGATTTTATTTAATGTTTAGACTGCTTGGCCACGCTACCTGTATGGAGCAATAGCACAGCGGGTAGGGAGTTTGCCCTGCACGCTGCAGACCCAGGTTAGATTCCTCCGTCCCTCTTGGAGAGCCCAGCAAGCTACCCAGAGTATCCCGCCCGCACAGCAGAGCCTGGCAAGCTATCCATGGCGTATTCTATATGACAAAAACAGTGACAACAAGTCTCACAATGGAGACGTTACTGGTGCCCACTTGAGCAAATCGATGAACAATGGGACGACAGTGCTACAGTGCTTTATTTAATGTTTATACCCACTATAATTCATAAAGTTTGAGGATTTTCTGGGTATCACTTATCACCGTATCTTAGTGCATGTAGTCATCCTAATGCCTAGCAGGTGCTGAAAATTGTATTCTGGGGCCAAAAAGATAGTATAGCAGGTAAAGATGGTGCTAGCCTTTCCCGTGGCTAACATGGATTTGATCCCTTGCACTTAATATGATCCCCTGGACCCTGCCAGGAGTGATTTCTTAATGCAGAGCTAGCGGTAAGCCTTAAGCACTGCCTTGTGTTGCCAAACACCAAAATCCAAAAGACTACCAAAAAGGAAAATAAAACCCAAACCAAACCAAAACAAAACAAAAGCCTGTATGCTAAATAATGAACATACATGCACATATATAAATTTATCTATATGTCATGATATTCAAGCTAAATTTTCAGTTGTAAAGAAGCAAGACTTAGAACAGTATTTTCTAGTAGCTTTTGTGTGGGAGTACAAAAGAATAATGTACAAAACTGAAATTACTTTTCCTGTTGTTTTGGGAAAACACCTGTGGTGCTCAGGGTTTGTTCCTAGCTCTGTGCTCAGAGATCACTCCTGACAGTGATCAGAGGACTGGATTTGTATGGGGGATCAAACTGGGATAGCTGACTGCAAGGCAAACGCCTTATCCTGTACTATTTCTTTGACCTCTCAAATCAACATTTTAATGTCCAGAATATTGTTGTGGGAATAAAGAAGAAATTGATAACTCTGACTGACTCTGAGTTGAAGAGTTAGGTGGCTGAAAGATAGGCATATGATAAATATTTTTCATTGTATACCTCTTAAATTTTGTATGACTGGCATACATTATTTAAATAGTCTTATTAAAATTTAATATTTAGGAAGAAATTTTAAAACCTCAAAAATGAAACTTGTGGGGCTGGAGTGATAGCACAGCAGGTAGAGCTGGCCCAGGTTCGATTCCCACCATCCCATATGGTGCCCTGAGCACCACCGGGAGTAATTCCTGAGTGCATGAGCCAGGAGTAAACCCTGTGCATCGCCGCGTGTGACCCAAAAAGAAAAAAATTACTCGTTGAATCAGCTTTAACAAACTGAGGTATTATTTATATGAACATATGTCACGTGGTCCCCTAAAGGTTGATCTTTTAGGCAGTGTATATTTGACTATCACTCATAAGTGATAACTTTTCTGTCAAGGCTCATGCTGAAACACAATTTTATACTGTAGGCCAATTTCTTTTCTGCTGCATTAGTTGCAATAAGTAGGACCTCACGCTCTGCCATAAAAAACAGACTAGTTTTTTTCCATTTTTACTACTTGATAATGTCTTTTTGGTGGGGACTGGAGGCACATAAGCGGTGCTCATAGCTTACTTTTGGCTCTACCCTCAGGGATCACTCCTGGTGGGCTCAGGGACAATATGGGATGCCAAACATGGAACATGAGTCAGCTAAATGGAAGGCAAGTGCCCTACCTGCTGTACTAGCTCTCCAACCCCAGAATATGTTTAATTTTGACTCACTGTCACTAAAATAAAAAAATTGTATGACTTTTCCTGGAGGTGATAAAGACGAATACTTTTAAAGCTTGAATGTATTCATCTTAATGAGCAATCATTTCTCTATAACCTAGAGAAAATACTAGAAATATGCATTATTTTGATGTCTCAGGACATTTATCATGGTGGTATTATATTGAAAAAATATTGTAAATTATATGAATTGTCCAGTAAAAAGAAAATGTTTATTGAAATAAAGTATTCCATAACTAGGTGATGATATAATACAGCCATTAAAAAGTCTTATTTATTTGTTTGTTTATGTATCTATCTTTTTGGATTTTGAGTCACAACTGTCAGCGTCCAGGGCTTACTCATGACTCTATGGTCAGTATATACTACTGGATATATGCTCAGGGGTCACTTCTAGCAGTGCTCAGGGATCACATGTTTTGTTGAAGATCAAACTGTGCTCAGCTCCATGGAAATAAAGCCCTTTAGGCCCCTGCAGTATTTCTTCAGCCTCGTTTTTTTTCTTTGGGAGGGGCATCTTTCCAGCAATACCCAGGAGGCTTGGGGTTACTCTTGTTGACACTCAGCCAATAAGATAGATATGTTCAGTGTTTTCTTTGAACTGGCAACTTGATCCTACTAGTGTTCAAAGGTGCTCAGAGTCACCAGGGCTGTATGTGCATTTGTGAGGCCAGGGATGGAGGAAGTATGTGGTACAAGTGATTGAAGTCAGAGCTTTATACATTCTCGGCATGTGGACTTTGAGCTATCTTTCCAAGCCCTAAGTGAATTTATTAATGACATGTGTACCTTTGTGTTCATAAGAGAGATGCAGAAAACCTGAAATTCATCCACATTGCCACAGAGTCCATCTCTAAGTAACTTGACTAAAGCAGGGAATATTGGGAAGAAAAAGGGAAAAGTTAGGGAGGTTATCAAGGAAGGCACAGTAAACAAAGGTATGCAGGTTTAAATTTTCCCTTCTCTGTTGAAAATATTAGATGAGATTTTTGGCAAGTGGGATTGTTTTTTATTTTTAGCCATACCTAGTAGTGTTTGGGGATTACTCCCAGATCTGTCCAGGTTGGGAGATTTGTTCCAGTGGTGAGTGCTGTATTCAAAGCAAGGATCAGAATCCTTGCACTCCCAGCCCCCAATAGTAGAGTTTTCATAATAATGGCAGAAATGCCCTTATAGAAAGAAGTTAATATGCAAATGCCATTTCATTTTCCTTTATTTTTAACTTCCTTTCACTTTGGGGCCACACTTAACAATGCTCAGAGGTTACTCATGTTGTGTTGCTTCAGGATAGCTTTTTAAAAAAATTTATTGAATCACTGTGAGATAGTTATAAGCTTTCATGTTTGGGTTACAATCTCACAATGATCAAACACCCATCCCTCCACCAGTACACATTCCCCATCACTGATATCCCAGGTATACTCCCCTTTCCCACCCTCCCCATGCCTCTATGCCAGACAATATTCCCCATACTCTCTCTCTCTACTTTTGGGCATTATAGCTAGCAACACAGACACTGAGAGGTCATCATGTTTGGTCCATTATTTACTTTCGGCATGCATCTCCCATCCCAACTGGTTCCTCCAGCCATCATTTTCTTAGCGATCCCTTCTCTATTCCATCTGCCTTCTCCCCTCCGCTCATGAAGCAATCTTCCAGCTATGGGGCAATCCCCCTGACCCTTGTATCTACTGTCCTTGGGTGTCAGCCTCATGTGATGCTACCCCACATTCAACAAATGAGTGCAGTCCCTCTATTTCTGTCCCTCTCTTTCTGACTCATTTCACTTAGCATGATACTCTCTATGTTTATCCATTTATAAGCAAATTTCATGACTTCATCTCTCCTAACAGCTGCATAGTATTCTATTGTGTAGATGTACCAAAGTTTCTTTAACCAGTCATCTGTTTTAGGGCACTTGGGCTATTTCCAGATTTTGGCTATTGTGAACAGTGCTGCAATGAATATATAGGTACAGATATCATTTCCACTGTGCTCTTTTGCATCCTCGGGATATATTCCCAGAAGTGGTATTGCAGGGTCATAAGGAAGCTCAATTTCTAGTTTTTGAAGGACTGCCAATATTGTTTTCCAGAAAGGCTGGCGAGTCAACATTCCCACCAACAGTGAAGGAGCGTCCCTTTTTCCCCACGTCCACGCCAGCACTGGTTGCTTTTGTTCTTTTGAATGTGTGCCAGTCTCTGTGGTGTGAGATGATAATCTTATTGTTGTTTTGATTTGCATCTCCCTGATGACTAGTGATGTGGAGCATTTTTTTCATGTGCCTTTGGGCCATTTGTATTTCTTTTTTGAGGAATCTTCTGTTCATTTCTTCTCCCCATTTTTTGATGGGGTTGGAGGTGTTTTTCTTATACAAGTATCTTGTATATCCTGGATATTAATCCCTTATCAAATGGGTATTGGGTAAAGATTCTTTCCCATTCTGTGGGCTCTTTCTGTATTTTGGTCACTGTTTCTTTGGAAGTGCAGAAGCTTCTTAGTTTGATGTAGTCCCATGTGTTTATGTTTGCTTCTACTTGCATGGTCAGTGCTGTTTCGTCCTTAAAGATGCTTTTAGCTTCAATGTCATGGAGAGTTCTGCCTACATTTTCTTCTATGAACCTTATAGATTCATGTCTGACATTGAGTTCTTTAATCCACTTTGATCTGACTTTTGTGCCTGGCATTAGACAGAGGTCAGAGTTCATTTTTTTTGCAGGTAGAGACAGGATAGCTTTTTGCAGTGCTAAGGGTACTATTCATGTCTGGCCATCACGCCTGTGCTTCCCACATGTAAGACATGTACTCCAGTCTTTTGAACTATTTCCCCAGTTCCTGTAGACATGTTTTACAAAGGCAACTTCCATTCTCTTACCTTCCATGAAACTAACTTTGCCAAACATAAATTTTGGGAAGACATTGTTTTATTCTCCTACATAGTTATCCTTGATGAAGAACCTTGAAGGATGTGATTAATCATATGTAGGACATATTCTTTTAAGGAAAATTTTAGGAATTATGAAAAATAAAATGTGACAATAAGGCTAATAAATTGTTATGAAAGAGTAAGTCTGAAGAATTATGAAAAATAGGACGTTAGAATAAGCTCAGTGTGACAGCTGAAGTAAATTGAATATTGATTGTAACCAAAATAAGGGTGTTATATAGCAACTATGATGCAAGATACAACAAATTCACTATATTTTGAATCCACTTCTGGTTGCCTACCTATGTACAAGTTATTTGCTTTTCTGAATAGTATAGGTTAATTTTATATTTATAAACTGAATTTATAAAAGAACTTATAAATTTATAAAAAAATTTCTTTGGATCTTGCTTTCTTTTTTCCACTTAACATTTTTGCAATTAAAATATGATTCTTTGTGAGAGCTCTTCATGAATATGTTAGAAGATTTGTCGCCAATTTTGGCTAAGTAAGAAACTCTGAGTGTTTGCTAAAATGCCTCCTTAGTGACTTTGGGTCAGTGGTTTTGGATTGCTGGGGGAAATTCCAAACTCTCATATCAAAATCGCTACTGAGCAAACTAGATACAGGCTCTAATATCTTATTTTGTTGTCCATTAGCTTCAATGGTAGAAAAAGAAGGGGAAACTTAGAATGTTGTCAGCAGTTCACTCTTTAACATGGGAGTTTTAGAAAATCTTCACTCAACCAAATTGTTTATTGCTAGAACTGAAAAAATATTTCTCAAAAAATGAACATGAGAATAAATTGGATGTCCATAAATGATTAATTATTATAGCAAAGGGTGAGATTTAGAATTGAAAGTTCTTTTTTAAAAAAATATCATTTTTTAAATAGAATCACTGTGATATGCACAGTTGCAAAGTTCATTATTGGGTTTCAGTCATACAATGTTCCATCACCCTTCCGTTCAACAGTGTAAATTTCCCAGCACCAATGTCCACAATTTCCCTTCAGCCTCCCTCCCCCAGCCTGCCTCTATAGCAGGAGCTTTTCTTCTCTCTCTCTCTCTCTCTCTCTCTCTCTCTCTCTCCTTTTGGGCATATGGTTTGCAACACAGGTACTGAAAGGTTTTTATGTTTCTCCTTTTACTTACTTTCAGCACTCACAAGAGTCCAGAGTGATCATTTCTGACTGTCTTTGTTATAGTGGTTCCTTCTTTATTTTAGTTGCTGTACCCCCACCACCAAGAACTGAAAGTTCTTGAGTGTTAACTGATACACATTATAACCTTTCAGTAACAATAATGCAAACCATGGTTGTGAAGAAGAGAGAGAGAAGGGGTGGGGCAGAAGGAGGGAAGAACTATAAACCCGGTAAAAGGAAAAGAACCATCAATTTTTAAAAATTGAATCAGCATGGGATACACAGTTACAAAAAACTCTCTACCATTGCCTGTTTAAATGTGGAATCTGGGAGAAGGATGTCAATATTCTCTCCCCATGAGCAGTTCCCAATGACTAAGGGACCTAGAGTTGATTTTCTTTTGGAAAAGGGGAGAACTGCAAATCTTATCAAAATGTTCTGACAGAGAATTTCCATCTCTCAGTTGATCTCTGAGTCTCTCAGAAACCAAATTTACTAAACATAATTGGGAAGTAAAAATAAGTAAAAAGAAAGAACAACGTGTTGTTGAGGACGCAGATTAAAACTAAGCCTTAGAAGAGTGTTGCATTGGTGACTGGTTGCCCTGGTAACTGAAAAGTATGTCATCACTGTTCGTCTTGTTCAATCTCTATGGAAAACAGTATGGAGATTCTTCATAATTGCAAGAATAGAGCTCTGATATGATCCAGTGATTCCACTTCTTGGCAACTACCCCTACAGAAGAAAAATAGAAATAAATTTTAAAAGAGATGTGTACACACCAATGCTCATTGCAGTGCTTAGCACAATAGCCAGGATATGGAAACAACCCAAATGTCCTAAGACAAATGAGTAGATAATAAAGCCATAGTATATATATATATATATATATATATATATATATATACAAAGGAATGCTATTAAACTATTAAAAAATTAAAATCTTGCAGTTCACTGTAATGTGTAAGGAACTTGAGGGTGTCATGTTAAGTGAAGTAAGTGGGAGAGAAAAGGACAAATACTGGAAAAGAGGTACAGTAATTATGTATGCCAAAAGAATTAAATGTAAACACTGTTTCTTTAAAGTTGATAAATTGGTAAGAGACAAAAAAGTACCTTAGACATAGAATGATGTAAACATTCTTCATGGTAATCACTAACCAAATATATGAGCATTGGACTAGTTCAGTAGTTAGGTATGCATGACTTGCATGCTTAAGGATCTGAATTGAAACCTTGGTACTGCATGGAACCCTGAGCAGTGCTAAGTGTATCCCTGGAGGCTAATGAATGCTACACAACATGGTTGACCCACACATTCCTCAGCACTGCTAGGCCCAAATAGCAATACATTGTTAGGCTAAGCATTGAACCATAGAGTCTCCTTGGGTGAGTGTTTCGAGTGACCCTGAGGTCCCCTGAATAGAACTTGGGATGCCCCCCTCCCTAAACATGAGCAGAAACATATAGGAAAAATAAATAAATGGAGAGAATCACCAGGGAAAACCATTCATAAAAAAATATATATGTAGGGCTGGAGAGATAGTACAGTGGATAGGACTCTTGTGGTTCAAGTAATTTCTGATTAATTACTAAGTAACCCCTGAGCACCGAAGGGTGTGGCCCCCAAACAAAACACAAAGCAAAATAGAAAGATAAATAGAAACAAATGACAGAAAAGCAACAGAAATATAAAACAATCATTACAAAAGAGAATCACCTAAATAAGAAAGGCCAAAATCAATCAATCATAAAACACACAATGTCCAGGTGGATAATAAAACAGAATCCATTACAGAAATTTTTTGGTGGTGACAGAAAATCAAATCCACCTCACACACAAGACATGTGTTCTACTGTTGAGCCATGCCCCCCCGCCACTGAAATCAGTATCCATTGATCATATACATACATATACATACATATCTATACATATATATCTGACATCGTATAGAAAGACAAATACACCGTAAGAATGAAAGGATTTCTATGCCAAATAAGTAAAATGCTACATCCTTCCTTCCTTCCTTCCTTCCTTCCTTCCTTCCTTCCTTCCTTCCTTCCTTCCTTCCTTCCTTTCTTTCTTTCTTTCTTTCTTTCTTTTCTTTCTTTCTTTTCTTTATTTCTTCTTTCTTTGTATTGTTTTTGGGTTGTTCTGAACCCAGAGGTTACTCTGGGCTCTGCACTCAGTAATTATTCCTGGCAGTGCTTAGGGGATGATATGGGGTACTAAGGATCAAACCTAGGTGAACCGCATGCAAGGCAAGTACACTATCCACTGTACTATCTCTCTTGCCAAAATACCATATTCTTTACTGAACGAGTACTTCATGGTAGATTACATGTTGAACACAAACAAATATCAATAAATTAAATGAAGATAGAAATTATATCAAGGACCATTTTGCACCACAATGGACTAGTACTATATTTAATATTAATAAGAAATTTGAAGAACTAAAACATTTAGAGATTAAACTATATGCTATGAAAAATAATCATTGAATCAGCGAGAAATCAAGATGGAAATGATAAAATTCCTGGAAAAATTAAAATGAAACCATGCACTGTAACACTGTTGTCCCATTGTTCATCGATTTGCTTGAGTGGGCACCAGTAACGTCTCCATTGTCAAACTTGTTATTGTTTTTGGTAGATCAAATATGCCACGGGTAGCTTGCCAAGCTCTGCCATGCGGGCACAATACTCTTGGTAGCTTGCTGGGCTCTCGGAGAGGGATGGAGGAATTGAACCCAGGTAGGCTGCATGCAAGGCAAATGGCCTACCTACTGTGCTATCGCTCCATTCCTAAAATAAGCAATCAAAACATATGGAATGGGGCCAGAGTAAAGTACCGTGGTAGGGTGCTTTCCTTGCATGCAGCCAACCTGGGTTTGATTTCCAACACTTCATATGGTCCCCAGACCCTCCAGGAGTGATCCCTGAGCACAAAGCCAGGATCTTGCCCTAAGAACCTCTAGGTGTGTCTCAAAAAATAAAATGCAGAAATGACATCTGCATTTCTATGTTCATTGCAGCACTGTTTGCAATAGCCACAATCTGGAAAAAAACCAGACGGCCCAAAAACAAATGACTGGTTAAAGAAACTCTGGTACATCTACACAATGGAATACTATGTAGCTGTCAGAAAACATGAAGTCATGAAATTTGCATATAAGTGGATCAACATGGAGAGTGTCATGTTGAGTGAAATGAGTCAGAAAGAAAGAGACAGACATAGAAAGGTTGCACTCATATGTGGAATATAAAGTAGCTGAGAGGTACAAGCTTGCAATGATGCAATTTCTGGCAGATATTTCTCTGGACTTAGTTACTAAAATACTAAAATACAGAAATCCAAAGCCGTGAGGCTGCTAGTGTGGCCGCTTGACCTCATATCTCTTCATTCTCAGCAATGGAAAACAAATTTTCAAATGCTTCCTTTCCAGCAGGTCCGAATTTTAGCGGGGAGAAACTCCAAATAATAATAGTGAGGTTTTTTTTTTGTTGAAATATTGAATGTAATCAAAGTAAAGTGAAAGTAAAGTGAAATTTATCAGTTACACAGGCGGGTGGGGGGCTGGGAAGGTGAGGGGATGGGGGGAGGTATACTGTGATTTTTGGTAGTGGAATATGTGCACTGGTGAAGGGATGGGTGTTTGAGAATTGTATAGCTGGGACTTAAACCCGAAAGCTTTGTAACTTTCCACATGGTGATTCAATAAAAGAATAAATTTAAAAAAATCAAGGACCAGAGCAATGGTACAGTGAATAGGCTTTTTTCCTGGCACACAACCTACCTGGGTTTGATTCCCGGCATCCCCTATGACTCCCCAAGGCTTCAGGAGTGATCCCCAATTGCAGAGCAAGGAGTCAACCCTGAGTACTACTGGGTGTTGCTCCCCCAAACAAACAAACCTCACAAAACCCCCACATTTGAAAAAACCAAGTTTTTTGTAATAGAAAAACTGCTTTATAGGGCATAGGTTTGCTTCTGAGGTGAGAAAGGTAGAAATATATGGAGCTAAAAAGACTTACCTGATTATTATTTCTGTAGGACCAAAGTCCTACCTGCAAATTTATATCACCACGATTTGGATGATTCAAATTACCTCAACGACACTTCAATATGTCAACTGATCTTACAGTCTCTCAGAGGTCTCTGTTTTCTTTCTCTCCTGTTTCCATGCAGAATATTGCTAAAGATACCCAAAGTGTGCTAGTGACTAATATTATTACTTGGCATTTATTTAAGTGTAAATGAAATCCATCTTTACATTTGTCATTTTATCCAAGGTAAAATGTTCCGTTATAATGCATGAAAAGGTCAGGGAAAAATAGGTCTGCCAGGCATAGGTCTGAGTTTCAAGAAACTCAGTTATGCTGATTCAGATAAAGGCAAACATATTATAAGGCTATGAGTGGACTAACATGGTGGAAACGGTAGTATAGAAACATAACAATAAACAGTATAACTGGAATACATGACACAAAGATTGGAGTGAGGGATACTTTTGAACTCAGAGTACTTCTAGGTAATTCCAGTAAGGGTTTAGTCTTTATTTTATTGGCTTGGCTACATTCTTAGTGACTTCTTTCCATCCCACTTGACTGCCTCTAATTTTTTGTTAGAGGTTTTTGTTGTTTTTGTTGTTCATAAATCTCCATGTGCATAACATTTTATGACTTCTTCAAGTACTAGCTATACCTAATATCGCACAAGTTATAATATTTCACCAATTTGGGGGGTACTGTTGTTTTTGGCTTCATATTTAAGATTTCTGAAAGTGGGGCCGGAGCGATAGCACAGCGGGTAGGGTGTTTGCCTTGCACGCGGTCGACCTGGGTTCAATCCCCGGCATCCCATATGATCCTCCAAGCACCGCCAGAAGTAATTCCTGAGTGCAAAGCCAGGAGTAACCCCTGAGCATCGCTGGGTGTGACCCAAAAAGCAAACAACAACAACAACAACAAAAAGATTCCTGAAAGTGGTTAGCCCAACTAAATTTTAAAACTGCCCATACAGGACAATTTATATCCCTGAGACAACACAAAAAATTAGCTGTTATAAAAGGAAGCAGAACATGAGATAAAATGTGACTAATTAGCCAGTATGCTAAGGTGAGGACAAAGCTTTTTCCTTAACTACCATATTCATAAATATCCATAAAGGAAAAAATACAGATATTTACAAGACCATAAGACAACGGTATAATGTAGGGAGATGAAAAATAGTACAGACTCTGGTGCTTACAACAGAGAAAACTATTATGGAAAATTGAACATAGTCCAATGAACCTTAGTCAAAACTGTAAAAAGGTTACTATGACATCCCTTACAAGCACACTTATTGTGCAGCTACTTTGAGCCACCCAGTTAATATTCATTCATTCGTTTTTAAGTCTCATAATCTCTAAGGAATAATTGCTGTTAACCCAATTGTACATATGAAAAAACTGAAGCTCAAACAATATCAAGACTTATAAGAAAATGGGCAAAAATGATAGTGAAAGAATATAATCCTAGGAAACCCAAGATCTATCACACCTATTTTTGTTAGAGAATACTTATGCCACATAAGTGGTCAAAAATAGTGGTCTTCTTTGTGGATAAGCTCTAAATAGAAAGGAAATCATGCAAATAAATATCCCGAGGCCATCTGAGTGGCCATGAGAAATTAGGCAAAATATTTAAGTACTAGCAATAAGTCATATGTGAAAGAATGCTAGACCTGGGGATATTAATTCCACTAGAGAGAAGATAAATGATAACAATTACTTTTAAAAATGAGCTACTCATCTTGCTTCCAGCACTTTTAAAGGATCATTTGGCATTTAAGGGTCTGACTATCAAGCTAAGGCTCTGACAATTAGTTCATCGATAATTATACTGCCAGTGGGTATGTGGGAAGTTTCAGAGATGGAAGGTGGTGTATAATACCACCCTCTTTCTTGGATCACCTCCAACTCATTAATAAAGTCCCTGTGAAAGCCAGGACTTACAAACAAAAGGACACAGGAACTTCTGCAGTGGGGACATTAGAGTTTCTGATATCTAAACAAGTTTCCCTGGTTCACTGTCTATGCTTTCAAAAAGGAATTCAAGAAAGACAAATAGTGAATTAAAGAAATTTATTTTATATAAAGGAAATATGAGAAAGGAGAGAGATGAGGGAAATCTATTCTAGAGTGAATAAAGCTTTCTCCAGAGATTGAGTAGTGTCATAAAGTAAAAGAATTATATATCCTAAATTGGGATGCAGGTAACCTTCAGTAATCGGGCATGCCCACAAAGTTAAAGGGAAAAAATCACTTATAACAGATAGGTGTGAAGCAATAGCGTTATTGAAAGAAATTTACTTAGAGAATTGTAAAAGGAGAGATAGATACATGTTCAAGGGAAAACATAAGCTTCTCAGAGTGGAAAAAGAAGACACTGACTTTTTAAAAATTTATTTCTATTTTTATTTTAATTTTTAATTTTTTAAATTTTATTGAATCACCGTGAGATAGTTACAAGCTTTCATGTTTGGGTTACAATCTCACAATGATGAAAAACCCATCACTCCACCAGTGTACATTCCCCACCACCAATATCCTGGGTATAACCCCCGTTTCCCACCCTCCCCCTGCCTCTAAGGTAGACGATATTCCCCATACTCTCTCTCTACTCTCTCTATTTTGGGGGCATTATAGCTTGCAACACAGACACTGAGAGGTCATCATGTTTGGTCCATTATCTACTTTCAGCATGCATCTCCAATCCCAACTGGTTCCTCCAGCCATCATTTTCTTAGCGATCCCTTCTCTATTCCATCTGCCTTCTCCCCTCTGCTCATGAAGCAGGCTTCCAGCTATGGGGCAATCCCCCTGACCCTTGTATCTACTGTCCTTGGGTATCAGCCTCATGTGATGCTACCCTACACTCCACAAATGAGTGCTGTCCCTCTATGTCTGTCCCTCTCTTTTTGACTCATTTCACTTACATGATACTCTCCATGTTTATCCATTTATAAGCAATTTTCATAACTTCATCTCTCCTAACAGCTGCATAGTATTCCATTGTGTAGATGTACCAAAGTTTCTTTAACCAGTCATTTGTTCTAGGGCACACTCGGGCTGTTTTCAGATTTTGGCTATTGTGAACAGTACTGCAATGAATATATAGGTACAGATATCATTTCTACTGTGCTCTTTTGCATCCTCGGGATATATTCCCAGAAGTGGTATTGCGGGGTCATATGGAAGCTCAATTTCTAGTTTTTGAAGGACTGTCCATATTGTTTTCCAGAAAGGATGGCCAGTCAACATTCCCACCAACAGTGAAGGAGCGTCCCCTTTTCCCCACATCCACGCCAGCACTGGTTGCTTTTGTTCTTTTGAATGTGTGCCAGTCTCTGTGGTGTGAGATGATATCTCATTGTTGTTTTGATTTGCATCTCCCTGATGACTAGGGATATGGAGCATCTTTTCATGTACCTTTGGGGCCATTTGTATTTCTTTTTTGAGGAAACTTCTGTTCATTTTTTCTCCCCATTTTTTGATGGGGTTGGAGGTTTTTTTCTTATACAATTAATATCCAGGACATACAAGTATCTTAATGATATTAATCCCTTATCAGATGGGTATTGGGTAAATATTCTTTCCCATTCTGTGGGCTCTTCCTGTATTCTAGTCACTGTTTTTTTGGAAGTGCAGAAGCTTCTTAGTTTGATGTAGTGCCATTTGTTTATGTTTGCTTTTACTTGCATGGTCAGTGATGTTTTGTCCTTAAAGATGCTTTTAGCCTCAATGTCATGGAGAGTTCTGCCTACATTTTCTTCTATGAACCTTATAGATTCATGTCTGACATTGAGGTCTTTAATCCACTTTGATCTGACTTTTGTGCCTGGCATTAGACAGAGGTCAGAGTTCATTTTTTGCAGGTAGTTATCCAGTTTTCCCAGCACCACTTGTTGAAGAGGCTTTCTTTGTTCCACTTTGCATTTATTGCTCCTTTGTCAAAGATTAAGTGGCCATATATTTGGGGGTCTGTGACAGGATATTCAACTCTGTTCCATTCGTCTGCAGGTCTGTTTTTATCCCAATACCATGCTATTTTATTTACTACTGCTTTGCAGAAGAGTTTGAAGTTGGGGAAGGTAATAGCACCCATCTTCTTTTTCCCAAGGATTGCTTTAGCTATTCGTTGGGGTTTAGTGTTCCATATAAATTTCAGGAGTGTTTTGTCTATTTCTTTGAAAAATGTCATGGGTATCCTGCTAGGGACTGCATTAAATTTGTATATTGCTTTGGGCAGTATTGCCATTTTGATAATGTTAATTCTCCCTATCCAGGAGCAGGGGATAAGAAGACACTGACTTTTGAGAGAAGGTTATGAGGGGCTCAGTAAAATAGAGGATTGAAGCAAAGACTCTCAAAAGAAGTAGAGACTCAAGAAAAGAGTGCTTCCATTTCTCTGCTTGACCCACCTTGGCCACCAGTACTTGGGGGAAATGCCTGGCTTGTATCAGGATTGATATAGTCTGCTCTAAGTACCTACATGGCACCACACGTACGACCTGCCATACCATGAGGCAGCTATCAAGCTGTGCCTGGAATTAATCACTGGGAGATAATACCTGACTCCTGATTGATTGCTTAGGGAGCAAGTGGACTCAGGATAGAGCAAGGAATTGCTCTTTGGAGGAAAGGAATGTCACACTTGTTTTAAAAATGAATCACCATGAGGGAATGCCGACTGGTTCAGCCCTTCTGGAAAACAATATGGACGACTCTCAAAAAATTAGAGGTTGAGCTCCCATTTGACCCAGCAATACCACTGCTGGGAATATATCCCAGAGAGGCAAAAAAGTATAATCGAAACAACATCTGCACATGTATGTTCATCGCAGCACTATTTACAATAGCCAGTATCTGGAAAAAACCCGAATGCCCTAGAACGGATGACTGGCTGAGGAAACTTTGGTACATCTATACAATGGAATACTATGCAGCTGTCAGAAAAAAGGAGGTCACGAATTTTGTATTTAAGTGGATGGGCATGAAAAGTTTCATGCTGAGTGAAATGAGTCAGAAAGAGAGAGACAGACATAGAAAGATTGCACTCATCTAGGGTATATAGAATAACAGAGTGGGAGACTAACACCCAAGAATTGTAGAAATAAGTACTAGGAGGTTGACTCCATGGCTTGGAGGCTGGCCTCACATTCTGGGGAAAGGGCAACTCAGAGAAGGGATCACCAACTATAATGTAGTCGAAGGCCATGTGGGGGAAGGGAGTTGCGGGCTGAATGAGGGCTAGAGACTGAGCACAGTGGCCACTCAACACCTTTATTGCAAACCACAACAGCTAATTAGAGAGAGAGAACAGAAGGGAATGCCCTGCCACAGTGGCAGGGTGGGGTGGGGGGAGATGGGATCGGGGAGGGTGGGAGGGATGCTGGGTTTACTGGTGGTGGAGAATGGGCACTGGTGAAGGGATGGGTTCCCGAACTTTGTATGAGGGAAGCATAAGCACAAAAGTGTATAAATCTGTAAATGTGCCCTCAAGGTGATTCACGAATTAAAAATAAATAAATTAATTAAATAAAAAAATAGTGAAAAAAATGAATCACCATGAGATACAGTTACAAAGCTTTCATGTTTGAGTTTCAGTCATACAATGATCGAACACCCATTCTTCCACCAGTACAATTTTCCGCCACCAATGTCCCCAGTATCCCCCCACACCTTTCCCAACCACCCCCTGCCTCTATGGCAGACAATTTTTCCCATACTCTCTCTCTCTCCCTCTACTTTTGGGCACTATGGTTTGCAATCTAGATAATGAGAGGCTATCACGTTTGGTCCTTTATCTATTTTCAGCATACATTTCCCATCCCAAACAATCCCTCCAACCATCAAAGACTTGGTGATCCCTTTTCTATCCCAGCTGCCTTCTCCCCCCAGCTCATGAGGTAAGCTTCCAGCTATGGAGCAATATTCCTGGTCCTTGTGTCTGCTGTACTTGGGTGTCGGTCTCATATTGTGTTATTTTATATTCCACAAATGAGTGCAGTCCTTCTATGTCTCCCCCTCTCTTTCTGATTCATTTCACTTAGCATGATACCTCTCCATGGCCATCCACTTATAAGCAAATTTCATGACACCATCTCTCTTAACAGCTGCATAGTATTCAATTGTGTAGCTGTACCAAAGTTTCTTTAACCAGACACCCAGGTTGTTTCTCAAGCAGCCAGGTTGTTTCCATATTCTGGCTATTGTGAACAGTGCTGAAATGAACACATAGTTGCAGATACAGTTTCTACTGTGCTTTTTTGCACCCTCGGGATATATTCCCAGAAATGGCATTGCAGGGTCATATGGAAGGCTGGACCAGTTTGCATTCCCACCATCTATTGATGGTTCTTTCATATTCTTTTTAAAAATATTTAATATAAATTTCAATTAGAGGATACAAAAACATCTTCATACTTAAAAACACTAATAGTTAAAATAGTTTCACAATAATTTGCACAGTAAGTGGAAGCAAACATAAACAAATGGGACTACATCGAACTAAGAAGCTTCTACACTTCAAAAGAAACAGTGACCAAAATACAGAAAGAGCCCACAGAATGGGAAAGAATATTTACCCAATATCCATCTGATATGGGATTAATATCAAGGATATACAAGACACTAGTAAAATTGTATAAGAAAAAAACCTCCAACCCCATCAAAAAATGGGGAGAAGAAAAGAAGTTTCCTCAGAAAAGAAATGCAAATGGCCCAAAAGCACATGAAAAAATGCTCCACATCCCTAGTCATCAGGGAGATGCAAATCAAAACAACAATGAGATATCATCTCACACCACAGAGACTGGCACACATTCAAAAGAACAAAAGCAACCAGTGCTGGCGTGGATGTGGGGAAAAGGGGACGCTCCTTCACTGTTGGTGGGAATGTTGACTGGCCATCCTTTCTGGAAAACAATATGGACAGTCCTTCAAAAACTAGAAATTGAGCTTTCATATGACCCCGCAATACCACTTCTGGGAATATATCTCAAGGATGCAAAAAAGCACAGTGGAAATGACATCTGTACCTATATATTCATTGCAGCACTGTTCACAATAGCCAAAATAAGGAAACAACCCGAGTGCCCTAAAACAGATGACTGGTTAAAGAAACTTTGGCACACAATGGAATACTATGCAGATGTTAAGAGAGATGACATCATGAAATTTGCTTATAAGTGGATGGCCATGGAGAGGTATCATGCTAAGTGAAATGAGTCAGAAAGAGAGGTACAGAAGTAGAGGACTGCACTCATTTGTGGAGTGTAGTGTAGCATCACATGAGGCTGACACCCAAGAACCATATATACAAGGGCCAGGGGGATTGCCCATAGCTGGAAGCCTGCTTCATGAGTGGAGGGGAGAAGGCAGATGGAATAGAGAAGGGATCGCTAAGAAAATGATGGTTGGAGGAACCAGTTGGGATGGGAGATGCATGCTGAAAGTAGATAATGGACCAAACATGATGACCTCTCAGTGTCTGTGTTGCAAGCCATAATACCCAAAAGTAGAGAGAGTATGGGGAATATTGTCTGCCATAGAGACAGGGGAAGGGTGTGAAAAGGGGGGTATACCCGGGATATTGGTGATGGGGAATGTGCACTGGTGAAGGGGTGGGTGTTTGATCATTATGAGATTGTAACCCAAACATGAAAGCTTGTAACTATCTCACAGTGATTCAATAAAATTTTAAAAAATTTAAAAAATAAGTTGCACATTTATCTTTCTCCAATATTCATTTACAGTTGTATAAATGGTATAATTGTTAATAATCCTATAGTTGACATTTCACTTTTTTACAACGTTCTTAAATTGGCATAGATATCATCGCAGTATAAAGCTTTGCATTCTTCATGGAATTATTTCATCATATAAAATAATGGGGAAGCAATGAATGCATCAATGGCAATTCAATTTTTTCCATATTAGTTTAACTTCTAAAATATATAGGATGCCTGAAGTGGATAGAGTAATGCACAAAATTTGTCAACATCCTAATGGAAGTGGGTGCAATCACATTTATTTTTATTTAATTCCACTTTATTTAAACACCATGGTTTGCAAAGTTGTTCCTGATGAGTTGTTACAGGCATTCAACATTATAACACCAGTCCCACAGCTCTGTCACTTTCCCTCCACCATTCTCTCCATTTCCCTAACCACCCCTCAATCCTGGCCCACATAACAGGCCCACAATAATTTATTTTAGATTGCATGTTACCAATTAATGGCTAATGGAATGATCAAAAAATAGATCCCAAAGACATAGCCATGCCTCTGGCCAGACTCTATTACCTCAGGACTGAGACTCATGGAAAAATAAACCTGCTGAAAAACTCAGGTACACGGGTCCCTGTGGTTGGAAACTTCAAGACTTGTCAGAGTCAGCATGGAATATCTCCCCCACCTCCCTGTACTTCTAGAAGCTCTGGCAATCACGACCGTGAGCCACCGGTGTCTCCAAGTAAGTTCATCTACTGTCCTTGTTCTAGAGACTCATAAATAAATCTAAAAAGAGATCAACTAGCTGCAAAAATTTCTTGGACATAATCAAGTTAAAAATTTAACTCCACCTGTACTGTCCAGTTAAAAATTCTTGATTTTCTGGAGAGATATCTCCAAACTTTGCAACACTGACAATCTAGTAGTAGTACATCAAATTGTATGGGATGCAATGGAGGAAGCCAACCAATATCATTTAATGAAAACATGGACAGAGAAGGCTTAACTTGTAACAATATTCTAGTAATCCCTCAGACAAAGACTTTATGTCCCCATGGTCAGATACAATTTCACTAATTTTCTTCTAAGGAAATGCATTTTTAAAAATTAATTTATTTTTTAATTAGTGAATCACCGTGAGGGTACAGTTACAGATTTACACATTTTCGCGCTTGTGTTTCCCTCATACAATGTTCGAGAACCCATCCCTCCACCAATGTTCATTCTCTACCACCAATGAACCCAGTATCCCTCCCACTCCCCAATCCCATCCCCCACACCCCGCCTCTGTGGCAGGGTTCTCTCTTTTGTTCTCTCTCTCCTTTAGGGTGTTGTGGTTTGCAATAGGGGTATTGAGTGGCCATCGTGTTCAGTCTCTAGTCTACTTTCAGCATGCATCTCCCTTCCTGTGCAGGATCTCCAACCACATTTCACTTGGTGTTCTCTTCTCTATCGTAGCTGCTAAGGAAATGCTTTTTAAAAAATTATTATTATTATTATTATTATTATTTTGTATTTTGGGTCACACCCTGCGATGCACAGGGATTACTCCTGGCTTTGCATTCAGGAATTACTCCTGGTGGTGCTTGAGGGACCATATAGGATACTGGGAATTGAACCCGGGTTGGCCGCGTGCAAGGCTAGTGCCCTACCCACTGTGCTATCGCTCCAGTCCCAGGAAATGCTTTTTTTTTGCTTTTTGGGTCACACCAGCGTTGCACTGGCGTTACTTCTGGCTCATGCACTCAGGAATTACTCCTGGCGGTACTCAGGGGACCATATGTGATGCTGGGTTGGCTGTGTGCAAGGCTAATGCCCTACCTGCTGTGCTATTGGCTCCAGCTCCAGGAAATGCTTTTTTGATCATTCTCTTAAGCACTTTTTTGGTAACAGTCAATATAAAATAAATTATTGTGGGCCTGCTACAGTGGCAGGCTTGAGGGGTGTTGGGAAAATGGATACAATGATGGAGAGAAGGTGACAGTGATGGTGGGATAGCTGTTAAAATACTGAATGCTTGTAACAAGTCATCATGAACAACTTTTTAAGCCACTGTGTTTAAATACACAGTGTGGGGAAAATAATAAAAGTACTTCAGTGAAAGAAGTATTTCTTTCTTTCACTGAATTTGTGAAAATTGCATCTCACCATGGAGACATTAAGTCCTTATCTTAGGGTTTACTAAGCTATTCTTGCAAGTAAAGTCTTCAGTGTTGATGTTTTTGTCAATAGAGGTTAGTTGGCTTCTATGTTACATTCCCATTCAATATGGTGTACTCCTACTGGAATGTTAGTATTGTAGTTTGGAGATGTCTCCAGAAAATTCAGAATATTTAACTGGGTAGTTCAGCTGGAAATATAGAGGTGGCTTTGGGACATGAGTGTGGCTGCCGGAGTTTTGGCAGGGCAGGGTCTTGTCTGTTCCCCTGAGGTTTTCCCAGAGGTCTCAGCCAGGAACGGGTGTCAGAGAAATTTTTGCAGCTAGTTGATCTCTTTCAAGATTTATTTATGAGTCTCTGCAATAGGGCTTGTATATGAGCTTGCATGGAGGCAGTGGCGGGATGTGGGTCATTTCATATTTTTAATAGTACCTTTAGATTCTTAAGTAGCTTCTCCTTTACTGAAGGGTGCACCCTTCTCTAAGTCGGGCCTGGTTTCTCCATCTCCAAAGAGTTCAGGCTTTGCATCTCCAAGGAATATGGTTGTCAGGGCTCAACAAATTACTCATTACCAGTCCCCTAGGTATTAGTCTGCAACAGTTGTGATTAAATTTCTCCATTGGTTCTAATGATTTGGGGTTTCAGACTGTATGGTGCTAATAATTTATTCTTAAAGCAGAAGCTAAATCTTGGGTGACTTTAGAGGTTCCATTGTCTCTCTGTGACCCAGATAATTCAAATTTAGAAATTATTTCCTTACGAAACACTAGATACTTCTCTCCTTTTTTAAAGGTATGAATGGGGAACACTTCTACCCACCCAGTGAAAGTGTCAATAGGAACATATAAATATTTGTTGCTCTAAGTACTGAGTATTTAGACCTTTGTGTGAAGTCAAGCTGCCACTCCTTCCCTGGGTAATTTCCTAGATCTTAAACAGGTGGTGTCAGGAGAGGAGGCCTAAGAGTCCTGTTAGGTTCATTGTCAGCACATAAAGCACAGATTTGAGTTACTTCTCTTAATGTCCTGTTTCAACTCTTCCCCTGGAAGATAGTTTTTCACTAATGTTAGAGCATCTCTTCCTAAATGGGAAGGCTCATCTAATCCTTGAACTATTTTCTACTACTGCCCTGCTTTTCATAGGTTACTATTATTCACTATAACTATTTTACAACTTTTTACTCTAAGTCTGTATATATATATTTTTTGCTTTTTGGGTCACACCCGGCGATGCACAGGGGTCACTCCTGGCTCATGCACTCAGGAATCACCCCTGGCGGTGCTCAGGGGACCATCTGGGATGCTGGGATTCGAACCCGGGTCGGCCGCGTGCAAGGCAAACGCCCTACCCGCTGTGCTATCGCTCCAGCCCCTCTAAGTCTGTATAGAGTGAGAGCTTTTAGGTTGTTTCCTGTAAGCAACCAAATGTATTTATTTCCTGATCCATCCATCCATTCTGTCTTTTGATTGGGTGGTTCAATCTATTGACATCCGTGGACATTATTGACAAAAATGAAACCATTGTTATTTTTCTTTATTTTTTCTTTTTAAAAATAACTTTATTTATTGAATCATTGTGAGAACAGTTACAAAGTTTTTGGGTTTAACTCTCGATCATACAATGATCAAACACCCATCCCTTCACACATTTTCCCACCAAAAACCCCAGTATACCCCACCCTTACCTCTACTGTGTGGCAGATAATTTCCACATTACTCTCTCTCTACTTTGATTACATTCAATATTTCGACACCAGTCCAACCACTATTATTTGAAAATTTCCCCCAACACTCAGACCTGCCAAAAAGGCAACATTAGACAATTTGTTTTCTATTGCTGATTATGAATAGTATATGATGTTGCACGGCTGAGATAGTCAATAGGATCTTGGAATCCTGAAATTTTAATAATTAAGTCTGGAGAGATTTCTGCCAAAAGCCCCTGGGTTCTGAGATTCGTTTGTGTCTCTGGGATCATGACTGTTAAGGAGCTTAATAAGTAGCCGGAGGGCTATTGTTATTTTTCTATGGCTATTTTGGTTATTTCTGCCATTTGGCTTTGTTTCTTTGACTTTATCTTATCTCTGTATGCAATTTTAAGCTGATCTTGTATGTAGTGATTTTTTGCCTCTTGTAATCTGTATTTACCAGCTCAAGGAGGATGGAACGACCACTTTATGGATAGCACCTCTTCTTTTATATGCATATCACCAACCTCTGACCTTCTGCTCCAACTCTTCATTATAGCGTGACTTGGTTTTATACACATCTTGTCTCACTACTTGTTTGTTTCCACTGTCTAACTGCCCACCAATTTGGCCATATAGGCCCAACTGGATTGTATATAGACCAAAATGTCCGGGTATCCTTATGCAAATGAGGTATGGACGATGGCCATTTGGATTGCACATGCCCTTATATGGGATGGAAAATGATCTTTCATCTGCATTGATGCAATGAGAACAGTAGGGTAACCAATCTAATCACATAGCCAAGCTAAAATGTGTAACATGATCCACAGAGGTCTAGTTCTTCACTCCTCTTTCTGCTGGTCCTTTCCTGTTCACTTATTCCATAACACTTTATCTCCAGGCTCTGGTTTGTAGACAATGAATGCCTTTAACTGTAGTTTGCCTGAAAACGTTTTTACCATTCCCTCAAATCAGTGATAACTCCAGAGGTTATGGCAGTATGAGACTCTTGATTGGAGGTTTTCTTTGAAGGTTTTAATATATCATAACATTCTCTTCTGACCTGACAAAACATTTTTACCATTCTTTCAAATTAGTTATAACCTCAGAGGTTATGACAGTATAAAAGACTTTTGATTGGAGGTTTTCTTACAAGGCTTTAATATATCATGATATTCTCTTCTGACCTGACAAGTCCTATTTGAAAAATTCAATATGAATCTTATAGAAATTTCTTAAGTTGTGAGCCTTTGTTTTCCTTTTGCTGTTTTTAGAAGTCTATCTCTCTGTTTCATTTTGCCATTTTGGTTATGTTTTGGTGTTCTTGTGTTTATTTTGTTTGGAACTCTTCAGATTTCCTGGATCAGAATCCATGTTTACCTCCTCATAGTGGAAAAGTTCTCAGCTATTATATTTCTTCTACCCAAAATATTTTCTTCTTCTTCTTCTGGAATTCGTTTGATACAGATGTTTTTCCTCTTAATACAGTTCCTTATCTTTCTATTTTCTTCTTTCTCTCACATATCCTCTGAAATTATTGAAGGTCTTTCCCACCAATTACTTAATTTCATTGATCATCAATACCATTGTTGCTTTGATGGATACACAAAAATGTATCTCAGGCAGTTTAGAAAATTCTGGTGTATTGGAAGTCCTTTATGAGATTTTGTTCCCATCCATAAAAGCATATGGATTCCTCCAATTATCTTTTTGTCTGGCACTATGTGAAGGGTAGGAGCGATGATTTAAATATAAGCAAGACTAAGCAATAATCATGGTCTTACAGTGGTAGGGCGTTCGCCTTTCATGCGCCTGACCTGTGTTCGATTCCTCCGCCCCTCTCGGAGAGCCCGACAAGCTACTGAGAGTATCGCGCCCACATGGCAGAGCCTGGCAAGCTACCTGTGGCGTATTCGATATGCCAGAAACAGTAACAGTAGTCTCACAATGAGAGACGTTACTGGTGCCCGCTCGAACAAATCGATGAGGAACGGGATGACAGTGACCGACATTTTCAAAATTGAACTGTAGGTCAGAGCTTGTGTGAACTTGGATAGTAACTGGGAATTTGTGGTTGCAATTGCCCTGTAACCGGCTTTTCCTTATTATCACAGTAATGTGGCTGATCTGAGCTCTGTCCTAGGCTTAACCCTGGTGACTGGCAATTGCTGTGGAGTTAGTCAACTCAACAAAAGCAGCAACTGGTGATTATTGTCATGTATAGCCAACAACAGCTGTTCAACAAGCTGATATTCCTAGCTACTGGAGGATTTATGTTTATTCTGGTGGCAGTTGTAGAAACAAAGTTCAGTGACATGTAAGCAACCATAGTAATCTGTTGCATAATGCTGTGATTGCTTAGCTAGGGCTGTGATACCAAGTCAGGTGGGCATTCCTGCTGCCAGATGAACTAATGATGAAGCTATTCTTGAAAAAGTTATACATATGATGACATTTATTAATTTTTAGTAAAAATGATGCAAAAATCTTGTAAAAACTGCATAGAGAAAAAATTAAGTAAAGTTTTTCCCAAACCCAAACCCCTAGCAGCAACCTCTAAAGTTCTGTGCACTGCTAGGAGTGTCTTCCTGCACAACAGAGTCAAAAAGGAGATAGTTCAATTGATAAACCACATACCTAACATGCATGAGCTCCAAATTTTATCTCTGGTACCATGATGTCTTTCTGAGTAATTTGGTTTAGGCCTAGTGACTGACCTTTGAGCATGGCCAGGTGTGATCTTGGTGGTCTCTAAGCACCACTGGCCCAAGGACCACTATACCACTAAGATTAAGTACCCAATCACCAGGCCTGAACTACCTGGCACAGCATCACTGGGAGTGGCCTTGGTTCAACAAACTCTGCTTGGAATGGCCCTATTTAAAAATTAAAATTTATTCATATACAACAATAGCTTTTCCTCATTGCCACAGTAAACTCCATTTTACTGGAATAGATAATAGTTTATTCTATGGACATTTGGGAAATCTTTAATTACTTTCTGGATATTACAAATGATCTGCTATGATTATTCTTGTACCTATTACACATTGTAAATACATATGATAGAAACTTCTGGTTTCATTGTATACTTTTATTTATTTTTAGTAACTATTGCTAGTTTTCAATTTCATTACACCAGTTTCTTATTAGACCTGAGTGCATTTTCTTATGGTATTTGATATTTTTTCCCCTTCATCGGGAATCCCAGACAATGGAACTATCAAGATTGCCTTGGTTCATGAAATAATGTTAACCAGGATTGAGCACAAAACCTCACATTTGCCCTAGGTACTTCCTAAGCTATGAACCATCTATCTTGCTCATTGTCTCTGGACAGCACTCCCAAAGAGCAACACTGACATACAATTGTCAGTGTATGTAGGTGGCACCAGGGTTTGAAATCTTAGCCTTATGTTTGCAGGTAAGTTCCTTTTTTGTATTATTGAATCACCATGAGAAAAGTTACAAAGCTCTCAGGTTTTAGTCTCAGTCATACAATGATCAAATACCTATCCCTTCACCAGTGCACATGTTCCACCAACAGGAACCCCAATATACCTCCTATCCTACCCCTCCCAATACCTGTGGCTGATGATTTTCACTTTAGTCTCTCTTTACTTTGATTATATTCAATATTTAGACAGAAAACACACTTTTATTATTTGGAAATTTCCCCCAACAATCAGACCTGTTGAAAAGGCATCATTTGATAATTTTTTTTCCATTGCTGAGAATGAAGAGCATATAAAGTTGCATGACTGCTATTGCGGCCATGCAGTTTTGGATTTCTGGTATTTTAGTAATTTACTCCAAAGAAATTTCTGCCAGAAGCCGCGTCACTGCAAGCTTGTACCTCTGTCTAATGGACTCCAAAAGATGGCAGTTGCCACCCTGCCACTGCCTAAAGAAAAGGCCGAGGGACAAAAACCTTTCCCCTCCTGGGGCAGCACGGGACCATAGCTTAGTTCACAGTCTAGAGGAATTTCTGCAAGAAGCCACTGGGTTCCAAAATTGGTTAGTGTGCCTCTGGGATCATGGTCGTTCAGGAGCGGAGGAGCCATTCATGTGGGGCCGCTCGGGCTCTTGTCTGGGCAGAGAGCAGTGCCGGTACCGCACCCCCCCATCCCAAAATCTCCTGCACGCCTCGTCACTTGTCACTGCAAGCTCATACCTCTGTCTAATGGGCTCCAAAAGATGGTGGTCGCCACACTGCCATCAAAAGGAAAGGTTGAGGGACGAAAACCTTTCCCCTCCTGAGGCGACATGGGGCCGTAGCTTATTTCACAGTCTAGAGGCATTTCTGCAAGAAGCCGCTGGGTTCCAAAATTGGTTTGTGTGCCTCCGGGATGATCAGGTAAGTTCTTTAAGCTACTGACACATCAAAAATTTGTTCTTATGGAAGAAAGACATTCAACATAAACCATATCTTATTTATATAAATAAAGTCTAGGCACAGCAAGTAACATCTATCAGTTTTTTAAAGGCCACATGGGAGGCTCAGTCTTTATCAACAAAAGCCAGTAAGTTGCTAACAACTTAATGGTGTCACTGGAGACCATGTAGAGAACCTGCACTTCCACCCCTACCTGGTAATAATAAGGTTCCCCTCTCTATTAGCTCTGGAGTGATATCACTGCACACCTAGGAAAGAGTCGGAAATTTTGCATAACATGGTGGTAAAAAGAAGATGGTGTCAGTGGGACACACCTGGCGATGTACAGGTGTAACTCCTGGCTCTGCACTCAGGAATTACTCCTGACGATACTCAGGGGACCATATGGGATGCTGGGAGTCAAACCCAGGTTGGCTGCGTGCAAGGCAAATGCCCTACCCTCTGTGCTCCAGCCCCAGAACATGGTGTCAGTGGAGGAAACGTAAGAATCAGAATCCTAACCATCACCCATTAGCAATGAGGAGATCTCCACCCTTTGTTAATTGAAGCCAAGTGGGGAAGTTGGGTTTTTATTTACATCTACTTGTAAACAACAAGAATCCAACCCATTGCAACAGAATCTTTAAGATAATATCCAGAGTCGATTAACAACTATTAATACTAACAAATACTAATACTAATACCAAGATGATTGAAATTTTAGAATTATTTACCAAAACAATTAAAGCAGTCATGAATTTAATGTCATAAAAATAAATGTTTTAATTAAAACAAATGTTAAACCTGTGAAACAGGGGTGGTTGCTCAGGGGTATAGGTTTCTTTTTCCTTTGAGGGAGATGAAAAGCATCCTGAAATTGTAGTGATGATTAGACAATTATGGGTGTACTAAAAACTATTGATGTGCAAGCTTTAAATGGCTGAATTATATGGCATACAGATTATTATAGTGCACTAAAAGAAAAAATGGCAAACCCTTGAAACACATGAAGCAATGGAAAGTCTCAAAGTAGAAACTTAAATTGTAAAAAAAATTATGTGCAAACTTTTTTAAAAAATTTTTTTATTGAGTCACCATGTGGAAAGTTACAAAGTTTTCAGGTTTAAATCTCAGTTATACAATGCTCGAATACCCATCCCTTCACCAGTGCACATATTCCACCACCAAGAATCCCAGTATAGCTCCACCCCGCATCCCCACACCCCTAACCCCCCACGCCCCTAGCCCCCCACCCTTAGCCCCCTCGCCTGTGTAACTAATAAATTTCACTTTACTTTCACTTTGATTGCATTCAATATTTCAACAAAACTCACTATTATTGTTTGGAGAGTCTCTCCCCTAAAGTCAGACCTGCTGAAAAGGAAGCATTAGATAATGTTTTCCATTGCTGAGGATGAAGAGGTATGAGGTCGAGTGACCACACTTAGCGGCCTCTCGGTTTTGGGTTTCTGTATTTTAGTATTTTAGTAACTAAGTCCAGAGAGATATCTGCCAGAAGTTGCATCATTGCCAACTTGTACTTCTCAGTTACATTATATTCCACATATGAGTGCAATCTTTCTATGTCTGTCTCTTTCTTTCTGACTCATTTCACTCAACATGATACTTTCCATGTTGATCCATTTATATGCAAATTTCATGACTTCATGTTTTCTGACGGCTACATAGTATTCCATTGTGTAGATGTACCAGAGTTTCTTTAACCAGTCATCTGTTTTGGGGCACTCTGTTTTTTTCCAGATCCTGGCTATTGTAAACAGTGCTGCAATGAACATAGAAATACAGATGCCATCTCTACTATACCTTTTTGCCTCTCCGGGATATATTCTCAGGAGTGGTATTGCTGGGTCAAATGAAAGCTCAATTTCTAATTTTTTGAGAATCGTCCATATTGTTTTCCAAAAGGGCTGAACCAGTCGGCATTCCTCCCAGCAGTGAAGAAGAGTCCCTTTCTCCCCGCATCCATGCCAACACCGGTTGTTTTTGTTTTTTGGATGTGGGCCAGTCTCTGTGGTGTGAGATGATATCTCATGGTTGTTTTGATCTGCATTTCCCTGATGATTAGTGACGTGGAACATTTTCTCATGTGCCTCTGAGCCATTCGGATTTCTTCTTTGGGAAAGTTTCTGTTCATTTCATCACCCAATTTTTTGATCTGGTTGGCAGTTTTCTTCTTGTGGAGTTCAACCAGTGCATTGTATATCCTTGTTATCAACCCTTTATCGGATGGGTACTGAGTAAATATCCTTTCCCATTCTGTAGATTGTCTTTGTACTTTGGTCACTGCTTCTCTTGAGGTGCAGAAGCTTCTTAGTTTGAGATAGTCCCATTTATTTATCTCTGTTTTCATTTGCTTGGCCAGTGGCGTGTCAGCTTTGAAGATACCTTTGGCTTCAATGTTGTGGAGGGTTTTGCCGACCATGTCTTCAATGTACCTTAGGGATTCTGGTCTGATGTTGAGGTCTTTAATCCATTTTGATCTGACTTTTGTACATGTACGTGGAGGTCTAAGTCCATTTTTTTGCATGTAGCCCTTGAAACACATGAAGCAATGGAAAGTCTCAAAACAGAAACTTAAATTATAAAAAAAATTATGTGCAAACTTTTAAAGTAAAAAAGTAAATAAAAATCTCAGTGGGGGCTGAGGATATGGCTCAAGGGAGAGAGCCCATGCCTTGTATATGAGACCCTGGGTTTAATTCCTGATACTACATGCCCTCTGAACACCACTGAGTTATGTCCTAGTGACTTCTGAGCACCACTGGATGTAATCCCCACAACAACAACAGCAAAATATTAAATTAAATGCATGATGTATGTAATTAATAATGAAATGGAGGGACCAGAGGAAAAATCAATAAACTAGAAGATTGAATAACAGAAATGATATAATTTGAAAAACAGAGAAAGTATAGTAATAAAAAAAATAAATAGCCCCAGGGACATGGAATTGTGAAAAAAAAACAACTAAAATTCGTGGTGATTTGAGCTCCATCCAGAATACGAGCGAAAGAAGTGAAAGTGAATATGTACTCAAATTATAACTGAATTTTTCATATTTGGAGGTGTGTAAAAACACAAAATAGAAAAAGAAGGGCGGGTGAGGGGACCACACCACTGTCTCTCCCGCCTCTCACGTTCGGTAGTCTCCAGCCACTTCCCCCACCCCGGGGAGGCTGATGGCGATGATGAGGCAGGCGAAGGAAGGAACGAAGCCAGGCTGGTTGGTCTCAGTTGCAGTTTATTCCATTCCTATCTCCATTCTCCTCTAATTCTCTTCCTGCTTCTTCCTCCCCCATCCTACTTCATTCTCCTTCTCCTCTGTATCTGGATGTGGATCTAGCTTCTCCAGATCTCACTCTGGGACTCGCACTGGGACTGGCCGGGGACAGGCCTCGAGACTGGCCCTGGAAATAGCTCTGGGACTCGACCCCAGCCCACTCTTTCAGCCTAGTTAAATCCCCAAGAATGAGGGGTTGGGGCTTACACATAGGTGTGGTTATAATCAATAGGGGGTAAAGTTCTATCCCTCAGGGGATGCTCCTTCTAGGACAGATACTCTTTCAGCAGGACACCTGCCCAAGAGCGGAATCCCATGGGTGTGTTTCTCCTCTCCTTGACCAACTAACATATAAGTATTCATGTTATTAGTCATTTTGTATGGACATAGGAAGAAATGCATTAAGCTTATAGAATTGCTCTCCTGGGGTCACCTCGATCTCAGACTACAGTGCTCAGGCCAGATTAGTCTTTCCTATCCCTAGCAGGGTCCTAGTCTCGTCTTTGCTTTTGGATCATGATATGACATGTCCATGACCAATCTCTTAACATATAGTTAAGCATTAGGCACTTTGGCCCAGGCCTATCTCAATGCCAGGGTAGCACATAACTCACCGCTTGCCCTGGGTCCGTCCCATCCCTCGTCGGGACCCTGCTTTTGGGGGTGCTAGCAAGTAAGGGCAGTTGAGGCTTAAGTCAAGAAAGCAGATGCCCGGGAGTGAATAATATTGGAAGCCAATTAAATCCCATGTTACCAAAGCATATTAACAATTGTCTTTCTTTGTTCATACAAAAAGGATATTGTTTTAAAGTAAACTATTCAAAAGACTTAAGGAGTGGAGAAAGGCAGTATCAACTTACAATACAAGTACACTGTCCTAGCAAGGTCTGACCCTACAAATTAACAGAGTTTGATTAGAGGAAGAGCAGATAAACTGGTAGAAGTGGTTACAGATAAACAAAGGAATGGAAGTGACTCAGGAGCACTTTGATGGGTGTGACTGATATAACTAAGCTCCTAGTGGCAAGGGGAGCAGGACATACCAATGTAGTCTAGAATAGTTTAGAGATTATTACCAGATAAGCCCAAACTCTGTGGCAAGGGAGAAAGGACAAACCAATGATATCCAACAGGAGGGAGACTAAAGCTTGTAGATTCGATAGTATGAAAACCCCCTAACATCATTGGCGAACATGCATATTAGATCATTTGAAATCTAAAATAAAAATAAATAAATCTTGACCATAGATAATTAAAACAGTGTCTTACCTTGATGTAGGAATGATTTAAGTGACAGTGAATTTCTCATTAGAATCCATATGAACTGAAAGGTAAGTGGCATAATATTGTCACAGGCACTGAAAGAACTGTCAGCCCAGATTCTAATAGTCACTCAAAATAATCTTTGAAAATAAAGGGAAAATCAAGACTCTCTCAGATAAAGGAAACTTAAGAAAATTTGCTAATGGCAGAGCTACTCTGAAGATTGTCTTAAGGACAACCTTAGAATAATGAGCAGGAAAGAAACATTAATAAGAAAAGTTGGAATAATATGAAGGTGGAAAAACACGAGAAGAAAATGTTTGAGTCGGGGCTGGAGCGATAGCACAGCAGGTAGGGCATTTGCCTTGCACGTGGCCGACCCAGGTTCAATTCCCAGCATCCCATATGGTCTCCTGACCACCTCCAGGGGTAATACCTGAGTGCATAGCCAGGAGTGATCCCTGTGCATCGCCAGGTGTGACCCAAAAAGCAAAAAAAAAAAATTAATTAAAAAAAAAGAAAATGTTTGAGTGAATACAACAGAGCTTTTGGATTTTTTCTCTTGGATTTCCTAAACTGTGTTGGATTGTCAAAGCAAAATACTTAACACTGCCTGATGTTTTAAATGTCTGTAGAAAATATTTAAACAGCCATATTACAAATAGGGTGTGAATATAGAGACATCAAGGAATTTCTATAGTTGGAAGTATACATATATATATAGTTGGAATTTCTATACTTCCAACTAATGACAATCGTAAATTGTGGTAGGATATGCACATATAATGTAATATCTAGAGAAATCATAAATAGAGCAATACAAAGAAATTCACTTTAAGAAAGCATAGGTAAATACACATGACATTTGAAAAATATCTTAGGTGGTCACATGAATGCAAGAAGAAAAGAAAATAAAAGTGAGACTGAGGATATTCATCAGCAATAACATCAGTCATACTGGCATGAGGTCAAGAATTTGATTCCTGGTACTACCCCACATGAATCAAGAGCAATCCTGGTGGCACTGTCTTTGAAATCCTTACTACCATAAAAAGTGTTTGATTTTCAACACATCACAACCAAATCTGTATGAACATTACAACTAAAAGGTGTGACCCCAAGCAATCACTGTAACTAAAGTCTGTGAGCATCACAACAAAGGGTTCAATCCTCGGGGGAGCACTGCCACCAAAACATGTCTCAAAAAATGTCTAAGCACCACTTCAAGAGCACAACCCTTTGTGAACAAGCACCCCAATGAGATAGGTGGTGTGAAAGAACTGCACCCAAGTGTATGTAGCCCTCAGTCATCACAGCAACAACAAAGGTAATAGGAAGATAAATGGAATAATTTTTAAAAAGAAAGCAGATAAAGGGAAATGGAGAAAAATATCAGAAAATAAGATGGCATGCTTACATGCCGAGATAGTGATCATTACATGTAATATAAGTATTCTAAAACACCAGCCATGGGCCAGAGAGATAGTACAGGGGTAAGGAGTTTATTTTTCATTGCATACTGCCAATTCTGTTTTGATTCCAGTGCCACAAAGGATAGAGGCAGGTGTGTGGGTGTGTGGGGAGGGCGGGGAGGGAAACTTAGGACATTGGTTGTGGGAAATATACACTGGTAAATGGACTATGTTGGACCATTATATGACCAAAACCCAATCATGAACAATTTTGTAACTGTGTATCTCACTGTGATTCAAATTTTATAAAAAAAAGCTCCCTAAGCACTGCCAGAAACTCAGAATCCTTGAGCACATACCAGGAGTAAATGTGGAGCACCACTGGGCATCGTCTAACTATTCCCACCCTCAAATAATAAAATAAAACATCAGTTATAAAATTCACATTGTTAGATGAGGGTGTTCTGGTAATGAGTTTTTTTTAGGAAATAATAAAACTTAAAAGAAACTGGCAAGCCCTTAAGTAGCTCAATGATACAAAGACCACATCCCTTAGGAAATGGAGAAAATGAGTCACCACCCAGATGCAGAAACTGAGGCATTACCCAGAGAAGGGTGAACAGCTCGGAAAATGGAAAGCTTCAAGAAGATCTAATAATTATGATAGGAATATGAAATGGACATCAAGAGTCCAAGACTTTTTTCTCCCTGTGACAACATTCAGATGAACTTTTCTGTATGCTAGACCTGCAGACCAGTAAATTTGGAAGAAGCCCTACCAGTAGGTTGGCTCCATGGATTGGAAGCTGGCCTCACATGCTGGGGGAAATGCAACCCAGTTAGAGAAGGAAACACCAAGTAAAATGTGGTTGGAGATCCCACGCGGGAGGGGAGATGCGTGCTGAAAGTAGACTAGAGACTGAGCACGATGGCCATTCAATACCCCTATAGCAAACCACAACAGCCAAAAGGAGAGAGAGAACAAAATGGAATACCCTGCCACAGAGGCGGGGTGAGGGGGGGACGGGATTGGAGGGTGGGAGGGATACTGGGTTCATCGGTGGTGGAGAATGGACACTGGTGGAGGGATGGGTTCTCGAACATTGTATGAGGGAAACACAAGCACGAAAATGGGAAAATTTGTAACTGGTGACACACTAATTAAAAAAATAAATTAATTTAAAAAAAAACAAAAACCAATTTTATGAATGTGCAAATCTTGTTATTCACCCTCATCAATTTGCTCGAGTGGGTACCAGTAATGTCTCCATGGTGAGACTTGTTGTTACTGGTTTTGGCATATTGAACAATAGGACGACAGTGCTACAGTGCAGTGCTACAGTTATTCACCCTGGACATTGGCCCACATCTCAACTCTGTACTCTTAGGCTTTTGGAGAGAAACACGTTCTCTCTCTCTCCCTCTCTCTCTCTTCCTCAGCTGTAGCACTGTAGCAACGTCTTCCTGTTGTTCATTGATTTGCTCGAGCGGGCACCAGTAACATCTCCATGGTGAGACTTGTTGCTACTGTTTTTGGCATATCGAATACACCACTGGTAGCTTGCCAGGCTCTGCCATGCAGGCGAGATACTCTCGGTAGCTTGCTGGGCTCTCCTAGGGGGACAGAGAAATCAAACCCGGGTCGGCTGTGTGCAAGGCAAACACCCTACCCGCTGTGCTATCGCTATTTCTCAAAGGAAATTTATTTAAGTAAAACTATTTTACGTTTAAAATGATTGAGATTATTAAAGTGGATTGAAAAGACATTACCCAATGGTATACTACCTAGAAGAAACCTCTTTAAATATAAATATGTAGTCAAACCAAAGGTAAAGGTCAAAAAGCTATAATACTAACATTAACCTAGGAAAAGAAGGAGTGGTGATATTATAAGAAAAGTAAATTTCAGAGGAAAACCTACCATAATCATACAGGGAAATGGTATATAATTATAAAGATATTTATTCTCCAAGGAGATATAATAATATTAATTATATATGCATACCCAAAATAATTAAGATAAGTAAAGAAAAATTTATTGAACTTAAAGTGGAAATACAAATCTACAATTGTGCTTCAAAATTCCTTTCTAAATAATTGACAAAATAAATGAAAAATCAGTAATAATATAAAATAACTTAATAATTTTATGAACGAGCATAATCTAATGGGCAATGATCAGATCTATTTAAGAGGCAGAATATGGAGCCAGAGGGATAGTAAGAGTTCAGGTGTCTGACTTGTAGGCAGTCAACCCCAGTTTGATCACAAGCACCACTTGAGAAAACAATCCTCAACATTGCTAGGAATAATCCCCTAGCACAGAGCCAGAAGAAAGCCCTGAGCACCAACAAGTGTGAGTTCCCTTCCCCCAAAAGGTAGAATACACATTCAAAAGTACATGAAATAGACACCAAACTAGATTATGTCTTGGACCATAAGTCAAACCTCAACAAATCTGAAGAACTAAAATCATACAGACTGTGTTCTCAGAAACCAGTGAATTTAAGCAAAACTCAAAACTGAAAAATAAGATGAGGGACCCGAGTGATAGTACAATGAGTGTGACATTTGCCTTGCTTGAGACCACCACCTGAAGTTCAATCCCAGCACCCCTTGTGTTCCCCTGAGACCACCAGGAGTGACCCTTAAATGCACAGCCAGGAGTAAGCCCTGACCACTGCAGTGTATGACTCAAAAACAATACAAAACAAACAAACAAAATCCCAAACCAAAACAAAACTTATTTTATTTTATTTTATTATTATTGAATCACCATGTGGAAAGTTACAAAGTTTTCAGGCTTAAGTCTCAGTTATACAATGCTCAAACACCCATCCCTTCACCAGTGCACATATTCCACCACCAGGAACCCCAGTATACCTCCCCCCGCCCCCACCCCCTGCCTGTGTAGCTGATAAATTTCACTTTACTTTTCTCTTTACTTTGATTACATTCAATATTTCAACAAAAAACTCACTATTATTGTTTGGAGTTTTCCCCCGAAAGTCAGACCTGTTGAAAAGGAAGCATTTGATAATTTGTTTTACATTGCTGACAATGAAGAGATATCACAGCTGCGGCGCAGTTTTGGATTTCTGTATTTTAGTAACTAAATCAAGGGAAATTACTGCCAGAAATTGCATCACTGCAAGCTCTTACCTCCCTTTTGTGGTAGTCATAAAATGGCGGTCGGGGCTCAGTTCATAGTCTAAAGACATTTCTGCAAGAAGTTGCTGGTGCCCAAAGTAGTTTAGCTGGCCTCCAGGGCCATGATCGTGCAGCAATGGAGAGGCCGCACACATGCAGCCACCGGGCTAATATCTCGGCGGAGTTCGGCGCCGGTACCACCCCCGTCCCAAGATCACTGCGTATACCGTAAACCAAAACAAAACTTAAACCCAAAAATCAAACAAACAAAACAGAACAAACAAAATCCCAAACCATACCAAAACCAAAAACCAAATCAAACCAAGCCAAAACAAAAACAAACCCAGAAAAATAAGATGAAAATATTCAACACTTGGAAACTAAATAACACAATAAATAGCTAAACAATTCATGAATCAATGAGGAAGTTCCCAGGGAAATAAAAAAAAAAAGCTCATAGAACTATGGACTGGAGAGGTATTACATAATTAAACCCTGACTGTAGAGATAGGACCTCCAGGTGGGTCTCTAAAACAAATACACAGAATTGAATGAAGATCAAAATGCAATATATCAAAGTTTCTTGAACATAGCTAAAGGAATACTGAGTGTAAATTTTTTTAGCATTAAATGAGTACATTCATAAAGAAAAAAAACTCATTCAATAATTTACACTTTCACTTCAAGAAACTAGGAAATGAAGGTTGAAATAAATCCAAGACAAGGAGAAGAAACTAATGGGTGGAAGTCAGGAATATAGAAAATAGAAAAATGAAAAAGTAAACCAAGACTGGCAGTTTAATAAAATTATCAAACCAGGGGCTGGAGTGATAGTACAGAGGGTAGGCCGTTTGCCTTGCACACAGCCGACTCGGGGTTCGATTCCCAGCATCCCATATGGTCCCCTGAGCATCGCCAGGGTTAATTCCTGAGTGCAGAGCCAGGAGTAACCCCTATGCATCGCCAGGTGTGACCCAAAAAGCAAAAAAAAATTATCAAACCATTAGAAAGACTGAGAAATTTGGGGCAGGAGTAATAGTATAGCAGGTAGGCTTCTTGCCTTGCATGCTGCTGAACCAGTTTTAATTCCGATTACCCCATATTGTTTCCCTAGCTAGCCAGGAGTGATCCCTGAACAGAGCCTGGAGTAAGCCCAGGCACCACTAGGTGAGCCCCCAAACAAAACCAAAAATAAATCAATTACTCTAAAATGCTTATTTTTTAAAAAGAGGGACTGGAGAGATAGTACAGTGGGTAGGGCATTTACCTTGAATCTGGCCGATCTGAGTTCAATCCCTGGTACCTCAAGTCCAGCAGGAGTGATATCTGAGAGCAGAGTCAGGAGTAAAACCTGAGCAGTGGCAGTCGTGGTACCTCCCCCCCCCCCAAAAAAAAAGACTGATTAAAAAGAGAAGACAGAAAGTACAGTATCAGAAATAAACTGAAGTAATGCTAGATATACTCAACATTAAAAGGACAATAATGGACTATTATGAACAGTTCAACAAACATAAATTTGATAATTTAGGTAAAATAATAGATTTCTCAAAATTCCAAATTATCACAGCTCACCCAATATGAAGCAGATACTTCTTAGGGAAGTTGAATTAATTGTTTAAGAACTCTTACAACTGATGGTATGGTGCCGCCAACAGAACAACCTGTACCTGCGGGGCGAGTGCATCACCAGCCTTATGCTGCCTTCAAGCTTCCTGACACCCCAAAATTGCCACTGTGCCTTGGCCAGACCCCAACAACTTGGACCAAGTTTATCAAGAAATTAAATAGCCAAAAGTTAGGTATGTGGGAGCCATGCCTACAAACCACCTCTGGCTCAGCTATATGAGCTCATTTATTGGCTTTATTTCAGAGACCCATAGATAAATCTTGAAAGAGATCAAAAGTCACAGTTAATCTCAGACCTACGCATGGCTGAACAGACTGGGGTAAATCAGAGCGGGACGTGTTGGCTTATGCCTGCCCAAGCAGAGCCCCCAGCAGCCACTTGCTTTCACAATCCAAAATTGCTGCCATAACCCCAGCCTGACTCTGCTGTCTCAGGAGAGACCTCACCAAGACATAACCTGCTGAAAATTCGGGTATGTGGGTTTTGTGACTGAAATCTACAGGCTTTCACAGAGTTGAGGTGGGCTACTTCCCCCCAATTTCCAATACACATGGAAGCACTGGCAATCACCCCCACGAGCCAACCCCAGCGCCACCCTATAAACTCTATTACTGGCCTTGCTTTAGAGACCCATAAATAAATCTCGAAAGAGATCAAAAGCTAGAGATACAGCAGTGAGTCCCGGAAGACAACACAGAGCTAGAGATCTCTCCTGGCCCCAAACTGAGCCAATTTCACTGGGGCACCTCAGATGAACCAGGTGCAGTCTCCCCGCCTACTCCAGATGGAATACCAGTGACCAAGAGCTTCCACAAGCAAGGCCCAGGTATGCAGGTTCCAGGACTAAACATCCATGCTGCATGGTAGCAGAGGAGCTGGGCTGTCCCTCCCTGGCTCCCCGCCCGCTCATTGGCCTGGTTGTCACCCCCAGGATGTGCCTCTGGGCGCCATCTTAGTGCACCAGTAGTCTTGGTCCAGAGATGCCCAGTTGAATACCAAAATTGGTTAGTGCCCTACAGAAATATCTCTGGAACTCAACCATTTACAATCTAGGATTCCAGAAGCGTGCAGCTGTGGCACCTATGATATTCAAAATGAACAATGGACAATAAAATGATCTAGCATCTGCCCCTGGCAGGTAGGCTTGAATAATGGTAAGAAAATTTGAGCAAAACATAATTTCAAAAGGAGAGAGAGAGTATTGGAGAAATTGCCTGCCGTGGAGGCAAGGTGAAGACTGGGATGGGGGCGGTGGACATACTGGGGACACTGGTGGTGGAAAGTTTGCACAGGTGAAGGTATGGGTGTTCGATTATTGTACGGCTGAATCTCGAATATGAAAGCTTTGTAACTGTATCTCACGGTGATTCAATTAAAAATAAAAGTAATGTGGAGTTCATGCCCAATTCAATCAGCTTAATCAATGACTAAATAAATAGCAGTACTCCTACATTAAAAAACAGAACTCTTATAACTACTTAAACTCGGGGCAGAATAGTAAATCTGGATTATTCTTTAACATACATACAAAAAGCATATTCAAAATGGATTAAAGATAGGGGCGTAAGGTCCCCAAACCACAAAGATGATAACATAGGTAAAATGTTTCATGAAGTCAGTGTTGCAGATATTTTTTGAGAACTCAACCCCAACTAACTAGGCACTACCTAGTAGGGGAAACAAAAACAAAGCTATACCATTGAGTCTACTTTAAATTAAAAGGATTTTGTACAAGCCATTCTTCAGTAATAATGATGGGAGGAGGCATTTGTACATTATTATTCAATAAGGGTTTAATATCCAAAATCTATAAAGAAATTTCACAAATCAATAACAATAACAACCAAATCAAAAAATGGGCAGAAGATTTGACTAAACACGTCTTTAAAAATCGCATACTGAGGGCCAAAGGCATATAAATAGAAGCCATTATAACTGTTTATCAGGCAAATAAAATAAAGCCACAATGACATACTACCTCACATCTTGGAGAATAGTACAACATCAAAAAGAACAACAAGAAGTGATGGCAGTGGCATGGAATAAAGAGGCTTTATGGTCAGAATGTAAATGGCATAGGTGTGGAGATTTCTCAAGGAGCTGAAAATAAATCTGTATCTACTCATCTACTCACATGTTTCTTGCAACATTATTTAGCACTGTCGCACTGTTGTCCCATTGTTCATCTGTTTGATCGAGCGGGCACCAGTAACGTCTCCATTGTGAGACTTGTTGTTACTGTTTTTTTTGGGGAGGGGTTTATTTTGCATATTAAATATGTCACAGGTAGCTTTCCAGGCTCTGCCGTGCACGAGGGATACTCTTGGTAGCTTGCCGGGCTTTCTGAGAGGGACAGAGGAATTGAACCCAGGTCAGCCATGTGCAAGGCACTGTGCTATCACTCCAGTCTAACATTATTTATAATAGTTAAAATATAAAAACAACTATATTTTTCATAGATAAGTAATTGGATAAAGAAAATGTACCAGCGGCTGAAGATAGTACAGTGGGTAAGGCTTTTGCCTTGCACACACAGCCATAGTGATTCATGAGTTCAGAGCCAGGAGTAAGTCCTGAGCACCTCCAGGTGTGTCCCTCCCTCCAGAAAAGAAAGAAAGAAAACGTACTATATATATATATATATATATATATATATATATACACATGATGCAGTAATATATAATATAATACATTAAATGACATTTATTATAATATATAATAAATGACAAGATTTTGCTATCTGCAACAGAATGGGAGGAACTTGAGGGAATTATGCAAAATGAATTAAGTCAAAAAGAAAAAGATAAGTGTTAGATAATTTTACCCATGTGCGTAATATAAAGTTATAAAAATTATGAACAGACAAAATAAAATAGAAGCATGCTGGTGGTATTGACAACAGAGCAAAGACTATCTAAGGAAAAAGAGGTGGGGTTTGAAAGAAAGGTGGAGGGGTAGTGTAAGAAAGAGTGGTGGGCTTTATTTGCAAAGTGAAATACGAGGAAAGAAACATTATACTTGTTTATTCAAAACTCATCTCATGTCATAGAAGCTTAACTCCTCTCAGAAGATAAACCTGGGCTGATAATCTTGTGCAATTTTCATATATGGCACTGTATAAGTGTTTCAGCTCCTGGATTTGACTCATCAATTTCAGGGAAGAACGTGCAACAGAGAGCTAGGCTGATAATAAAACCCAGAAAGCTATGAGATTGAAAACCCCACATTATTTTGTGGGAAAATTCAGATGTCTTTATAAGAATTAACAACAATTCCACCGAGTTCCATACAATTCTACACAATCTTCCCCCAAAAAGGAAGTGAGAATACATTTCAATTTAATTTATGAAACTAGTTCTTATCCTGATGTTCAACCCAGGCAAAGATGATGCCAAAAAAGAAGGATAGACCAATATGCCATAGGGGTGCATTTAATAAAATATTACTACAAGAATTCCATAATATACCAAAAGAATTGTACAAAACAATATGAGGTTTATTCTAGGACTTTAAGTTTTAACATTTGAAGATTAGTCAGTGTGATGACCACATTAAAAACAGTAAAAAGGGGCCAGAGAGATAGTGCAGAGTGTAAGGTATATGGCCAACTTTGGTTTACTCCTTGGCACCGCATATGGTCCCCCAAGCACTGTCATGAGTGATTCCTGAGCATATAATTTAAAAAATGCCATAAAAACAGGAATAGAGGAAACTTCTAATTGATAAAGATTATCTACAATAGTTTATTTCCTTGGGTAAAAGGCAATCTGATTACATCACACTTACTAAACATAGTTCAGACAGGTCCATCTAGTGAAACAAAGCAAGAAAGGAAAACAGAAGACCCCCTACTTAGCATAAAATCCAACTAAGTCCAATAAACAAAATACTAACACAGAAGGTTCAACTAGCAAAGAATAGCTTAGTAAACCCTCAGACAGGACTTAATTACCCCCATGGTGAGATATAATAATTTTCACAATTTTTTCTTTTAATGAAGTATTTTTTGATAATTTCATTAGCCATTTAGTTGTAACAAGCAATATAAAGGAAATTATTTTGTGCCAGTTAAGGGAGCAGGCTTGCTGTGTGTGTGTTGGGAGGGGGGGTTGAAAAATAAGGATAATGGTGGAGGGACAGTTACACTGGTGGTGGTGGGATTGATTTTGAAATATTGAATGCCTATAACGAATGTATTGTGAAAGAGAAAGAGTTTACAAATGAGAGAAAACAGCAGGGTTTTGATAAGAAAAGAAAAGCTAAAACCTTTAAGAGGACGACGGGTCACACCAAGAAGAGAAAGAGTCAGAGTACTCTTAACACACCAGTAAATGGAGGAACTGAAGTCATTAATTCCCAACTTATTGGCAGTGTTTTACCAGCTTCAAATGTATCACAGGATAGCATTCTCACAAGCAGCAACAAAACTGCCAGAGAAGAGGAGAAAACTGAATTAGAACAATGTACTCATGAAAACAAATAGACAGTTTCATTGAATTCAAATGCAGTGTTTGAAGAAAGTCATTCATTTAATATAAGTTATACTGAAGATATTTTCCCCATGACTTCTCCACAATTAGAAGAAACTGTTAGAGATGAGAAAATACGAAGACTTAAGCAGGCATTGAGAGATAAAGAAGCAGCTCTTGAAGAAATTCGTAAGAAGATGCACCAAAAATAATAAAATTTAACTGCATATAAAGCTGTTGGTGAAATAGTTGTGTTTTTCCCTTTTTTGGTATTAATTGTAGATGTAGTCTGAAAGTGTTTGAATATAAAACTTGTGTTTTCATCAGTTGACTATAAAACTTTGTTTAAAGAATACAGAGGTTGATTCACATAAAACTTGTGAATAATCTGCCAGGGCTATCAGAACCTTTGTTTGGATACCCTTTTATTGGAAGAAGGAAAACTTTTCTATTTTTCTATTATTTTACTAGACATTCCTAAAGTTTGAATATTTGTGTAAAGTTTTTCTTATTATTTATATTATTCACTAAATTGCTCAGGTGTTATTCCAACAATAGATAATTATTATGTACAGTCTAAATTAACAATCCACAGAGGAAATGAACTCTAATTTAGCTGGGTTGTGAACTTGTATATGTCTTTGTTTAGTGCTTTTATCCATAAAATGTTACATTCTTATAAAAAATGTATTGTGAACAACTTTGTAAACCACAGTGTTTAAATAAGGGGGGGGGGCGCGGATCTCACAGCTAGAAGGGAAAAAAAGAAATATTCTGGAAAGGAATATACTAAAACTTAGCCTGCAGATGGAAGACATGATTACACATGTAGAAACACAAAAGGAAATATGAAAAAATGCAGAATTTAAAAGTGAGTTCATGGGGCTGGAGATATGTACAGCAGATAAGGCACTTACTTGCCTTGCAAGTAGCCAGCCTGAGTTCAGTACCCGGCACCACATATGGTTCTGCAAGCTCTTCCAGGTCTGAATGTAGAATCTAAGCACTGAATGATCACTGAATGTAGAACCTAAGCACTGCCAAATGCAGCCTAAAATCCAAAACCAAAAAGCCAACAACAACAATAATAACAACAATAAATGAGTTCACATGGCAACCATTCCTCCGTGATTCTAAATATATCATGGGAAGAAATAGCAGACCTGATCACCTGGAATTTTCCTTTCAGAATTCTTCAGTACATAATATAAGAAATTTACAATATAAGAAATGTTCTCAAACATATTTTTGAGTTTATTTCTAAAGCTTTTGTTTTTATTAACAATGTGTATATATCTGAATGCTATAGTTCAATTTTGCCACCTTTTTATCTCTTGGTTCTCTGATAATCTCTTTTTACCTTACATTTGTTTACATTTTCAGTTCATCTGACCTATAGAGTTTCCTGCAGACTAGGTTTTACTGACTACATTAGGTTTCGTTTGGTTTGATTTTTGGTTTTGGGGCCACACTACCTGTGCTCAGGGCATACTCCTGGCTCTATGCTCAGAGATCACTCCTGCAAACATTAGGGAGAGCTATATGTGGTGCCAAGGGTTGAACTAAAGTCAGCTGTGTGTAAGACAAGTGCCTTAACTCCTGTACTATCACTCTGGTTCCAACTAACTAAATTATTCTAGTGTAGTTTGGTGTGTTCTTTTTTATCAAGTGTTTCCTATGAATTAGAAGTTGGATATAGATAGCTTCATCAGATTCAAGCTTAATATTTTGGCAAGATTATTTTTATAAGTTGTAGTGTACTCATAATACATGTCTTATTTTATCCTCTTCTTTGCATTTTTAGTAGTTGCTAATAATGTCAAAATCAACTGAAACATTAGCCTGATGTTGTGACTTATAGAATTATATATGTGCATATATTATCTGTGTACAGATGATGAAAATACATTTCACACGTATACTCCTCATTCACAGTTTTTTTTCACAGCTCAAAATTTTCTACTTGTTGAGTGTCAAAGGCTTCTTTTACTATGTTAATAAAGATAACTTTTGAGAAACACCCTAACTTTTGAGAAACACCCTAAGTTGTGGGCAAGGGGGGCCTGAAATTTGGTAAACACTTAGATATCCACACCAACTGAAGTGACAACCCCCCACCCCCAACTCCTGGGAGGGAAGAAAGGCTAGAGGTTGAGTCATTACTGATTATGTAATGAAGCCCCCACAAAAAACCAAAGAGGAGAGGATTTTAGGGAGCTTCTGTGATGGTGAACATATATTTGGTGAAGAATGGCATACCTAAAGGGCACACAAGCTTTATACCTTTATCTTGCCCCATGCATCTCTTTCATCTGTCTGTTTCTGAGTTATACCATTTATAATAAATTATCTGATGAGTAAACAAATTTTCTGAGTTACGTGAGTTGCTCTAGCAAATTTATCAAATTTGAGAAGGGTGCCTTGGGAGTCTATGATTTATAACCAGTCTATGATTTATAACCTGACTTTAGATCTGAAGTCCCAGTGATCGTCAAGTGACTCTCACAAACCCATGTGAGAGTCACTTGACGATCACTGGGACTTCAGATCTAAAGTCAGGTGGTCAAGGAATCACTTACATCTCTCATACTATTCACATCAACTTATCACTGGACAAAAGCTTTTCAATATAGGTGTGTGCAGTTTTGACATTGGGTGGCCAAAAATCAGTGACAGTGGAAAAATAGGGAGGAGATCAACTCTAGCCTCTGTCTTGGCAAAGTAGAGTGCTGCTTAACCATGGTGTTACTAATTATAGACTAAGCTTGGGGAAGGTCAGGACTGAGAGACACTGAAATCTCTAGGACTCTAGCAATGTCCTTCACTAAGAAGGAAAGCCCTAGTGAAATCCTTAGTAAAATTAAAAATATAGTGAAACCTGCCATTAGAGTAAGTAACCAATGGTTGTAGTTACCTGTAGCTCGTAATAGAGATCTGGGATCACAGTCATAAACGCGAAAAGGAGAAAGGATTTGGTCACAAGAGGGGAAGGTAAAGACTGGTTCTTTCCATCAAAAGCAGTGATTAAAGAAAATCCTTGATAGGGTTTCTTTGTTGATCCCCTATTCTTCATAAACCCAAGTTCCTGAAAACAAAAGAAAACAAAACAGATCTTTCCAAACTAGAGTTATAGCACCTCCTACTGGAAAAAACCCAAATGTCAGAAAAGGTCATCTTGCAAAAGAATATATGAGAAAGAAAATGAAAAGAAATTACTCAGAACTCGATAGTAAAGACATTGAAAATGGGGAGCCTAACAATGAATTTCAGGAACACTGGAGGTGAGAGAGAGTACATCAGGCAAAACACTTGCCTTACATGCGGCTGACTTGAATTTGATCCCTGGTACTCCACATGGTCTTCTAGGTCTGCCAGGAGTGATCCCTGAGTGCAGAGCTATGATATGAGTCAGTCCTGAACACGACCCAGTGTGGTCCCAAAACAAAACAAACAAAAAAGTAACTATTATGAAGAAAATTAGCAAGATAAATCCAAAACATACTAAATAAAAGTAATGAAATAAAAAAGGAAATGTAGGGGCAGAAGTTTTTCACAGAAGTGAAAAGTACAGGTTTCTTTGCATCAGTTTTCTTTTGTGTTTACCATAAGAATTGCACGTCTTTGTATATATATATATATATATATATATAACAGTATTTTTTTCCTTGCTGGTTTCCAACCTTCATCTTTAACCTAAACTGATTCTGTCCTACTCTTCCTCTTTTTAGATTGCCATTTCATTTTATTTTCTCCTCCTCCCTTTATTGTCATGGTTGCAATGTCAGCGGTTGCACCTTTAGTTGTGATGCTCACATACACTTGATTGTGGTGCTCACCAAAGGCTACACACTTGGGGATCACTAGGGCTTGCACACTTGTGGTACGGAGAATCACAGTGGCAGTGCTGGGATTATACTCAGTGATGTGAGGTGATACCAGGGATTAGACTCATGGATCATGCATAAAACATTGTCACTTTGCAACTGAGCTGCATCACCTTCTCTACTCTCTCTCCAGACCAGTTTTATATGTTAAGCTATGCATATTGGTTCATGTAGTTATTTCCATTTTCCCCTCCTCCATCTCCATAATGCACTTCATTTAAAGTAATTCTCTAACCTCCACTTGGAAACTATTAATTGCATCTCTATCATCATATTTTCAAGAATGTCACATAAATGCAATTATACAATGAATGGTATAATGTGAAAATAGTGAAAGGTGAAAGACTTAAAATTCAGTTAAGAAGTTTATCAATTTGTTCTTTTATTAGTTGTACTTGTAATATTGTATTTAAGAGATTTTTGTTTATTTTTGTTTTAGGGCCACATCCAGTGAAGCTCAGGAGTTACTCTTAGTTCTTCACTCAGGAATTACTCTTAGCAGTGCTTGGGGGATCATATGGAAAGTTCAGGATTGAACCCAGATCAGTCACATTCAAGACAAACATGATACAGGCTATACCATCGCTCTAGCCCCATTTTTTTTTGCCTAATTCCGGGTCACACAGATTTTCTTCTCTATTTTTTTTCTCCTAGAAATGTTGTCTTAGACTTAACATTTTGTTCTTGGATCCACTTTATATTGGATCTACTTTATATTGATTATATATATGTATACATATACATATATATAGTACAAGTTATGAATTGGAATTTTTTTGCATATAGATATCCAATTGCTCTTGTATTGAAAGAACTCTTCTTTATTCACCAAAATACTTTTGAAAACTTGTTACATGCCAAAAGAAGTTGCTTGTCCATATGTGCATAGATCTATTTGTGGATTCTTTGAGCTCCATTGAGCTATCTGTTACCATACCAACACCAGCACACTATCTTTGATTAAAGTTGTTTTATAGTAAATCTACATCTGTTTGTTGTTATGACAACGTACAACCCCACCAATGTATACCCCTACCCTTCATGATTTCTATACAACTATGCAGTAAGGGGAGAGAGCAGATTACGATGGGAAACGAAGAGAAATTATTATCCTGCAAGGGAAGAGGTTGAACTATGCTGGGGAGAAAGGAAGAGAAATTACTATGCTGTAAGGGGAGAGATCGAACTACATTGGGAAGGAGAGAGAAATAAAATATTTACCACCAAGCCTGGGCCCCTGTTTCTCTGTTCCCCTAGACCTTCGTCCATCTGCTGCCATTGACTGGCCTGGGGAGGTGGCTCTTAACCATAGAATGCACTCGTTCCACGTGCCCACGCTTCCTTGAAACTCACAGGTATTAGTTATTATTTTGTTCTGAAGCTTTATTCTCTTGAAAATTAATTTTGGTTACTCTAGGTTCAGAGGAATTTCAGAATCAGTTGAATAATTTCTACAAAAATCCTTCTGGGGGGCTGGAACGATGGTACAGTGGATAGAGTGCTTTCCTTGCATGTGGCCAACCCAGCTTCTATCATCAGCATCCCTATGATCCCTCCCTCAAGAAACCAGGAGTAATAATTCCTAAGTACAGAGCCAGAAGTCAGCCCTTGAGCACTGCTGGGTATGGTCCAAAAACAAACAAACAAAAATCTTGCTGGGAATTTGGTTGCTATTTTATTGAATCTATATCTCTTGCCCGCACGCCTGGCTGTCTTCCCTGGGGCCCCTCGGAGGGGATGGGCTCCAGATTCCCTCCCCACCCCGAGCAGAGTTCCCGGCGGCCGAAGACCACCGGAACCTAGCTGCAGCCATGCTGGAGGCCCCTCTCCACACGTTCGGACAGGCCTCACGCATGAAGGTACAGGCAGAGGAACCCAGGTGTGTGTAATCCCATCAACGGCCAACATCCAGAGACTTAAAAGCGAGCTCCCAGAAGATATCTTGTAGCCTACTTCTCCCTCTGGGAGAAACTGGCAAGCTTCTGAGAGTTTCCTGCCCACATGGGACAGCCTTGCAAGCTTCCCGTGGTGTATTCATATGCTAAAGCCAGTAACAACTGGATCTCATTCCCCTGACCCTGAGTCTCCAGTGCGACATGGTTGGGAGGACCAAGAAGAGAGAGACTTCTAAGATCTCAGGGAAAGGACGAATTGAGAGGTTACTGAGCCCGCTCGAGAAATCGACGATTAACGGGGATTTTGTGATTCGTGATATTTAAATTTGAAGAGAGCCATGACAGCGTGGGAGGGAAACTGGGGACATTGATGGTGGGAAATGTATACTGTCGAAAGAACTGGTGTTAGAACATTGTATGGCTGGAACCCAATCATACAGTAACTTTGCAACTGTCTATCTCATGGTGATTCAATTAAAAAACAACAACAAAAAGACTTGTCATCTAGCAAGATGAGTACCCTAAATCATGAACAAAGTATGTGTTTTATATCTTCCTTAATTTCTTTCAGCAATGATATATAATTTTCAATGTACAGGTTCTTTGTCAGACTTATCTCTGACTTTTCAAATTTTAATTCTATTGTAGATAGCCTTGTATTTTGAAATTTAAACTTCTAATTGTTATTACTATGTAGCAAAAGGGGATCATTATATCCTGCAAGCTTTCTATAAAACATTAGTTCTAATAACTGTTTTTTCTAAATTTCATCAAATTTTCTATAGGCATAAACATAATCATCAGACTGGGAAAGTTAAATAGCTTATTAATATCATTTTTTTGCTTTTTGGGTCACACCTGGCCATTCACAGGGGTTACTCCTGGTTCATACACTCAGGAATTACTCCTGGTGGTGCTCGGGGGACCATATGGGATGCTGGGAATTGAACTTGGGTTGGCTGCGTGCAAGGCAAATGCACTACCCACTGTGCTATTGCTCTAGCCCCTGATTAATATCTTAAGGGCCCTGATAGATAAAATAGACAATAGCTATTAATATGGGTTTTTTATTTGGTTGCTATTAAAATATTAAGCCAACCTTGAATACCTAGGACATATCCCACTTGGTCACAATGTATTTTCATTTTAACATATTGTTGTATTTGATTTGCTAAGATTTAATTTTTAAAATGTTGAGATACAAGTTTATGACTTGCATTTATAGTTTATTTTTTTTTGTTTTAGTGTCATGGTAAATCTTCCTTCAAGGAATGAATTGGGGGAATATTCTCCTTTTAAATGCTTATTTATTTAGAGACAGTTTTTAGAGACATCTCAGATTTATGAGAGTTTTTTTAAAAGTACACATAACTCCCATATATCTACTTTTTCCATCAACAATGTCATTTCCCCAGTGGTTAACATCTTGTGATATATAGTGTGGCACATTCATTATATTTAGATTTGTCAATATTGATACTTTAATATTAGTTAAAATTCACAGTTTACATCAGTGTTCAATATTAATTTATTTAAAATTTTCTTGACATTTGTGCATGATTGATTATTAACTATAAGTTTGATTTTTAAAATTGGAGATCAGGCTATTAAGCTTATTTTTTATTGACTGTGGTAAACATATGATGGTCCCCAAGATTCTTCTCAGTGGTATACATGACCTGTATATTAATACCCATCCTTTTAGTATGGCGAGACTTGTTTTTTTTAATAATGTAGAAGTACTGCTATTTGTTCAGCTATTGATTAAGCTGATTGAATTGGGCATGAACTCCACATTACTTTTTCATTTTATTGTATCACTGTGAGGTAGAATTACATAGCTTTCATGTTTGAGATTCAGCTATACAATGATGGAACATCCATCCCTCCACCAGTGCACATTTTCCACCACCGATGTCCCAAATATCCGCCTCCCCCCCGCCATCCCAGTCCTCACCCTGCCTCTATGGCAGACAGTTTCCTCACTATTCGCTCTCTAATTTGGGGCTTTATGTTTTACTTGAATTTTCCCACCACCATTCAAGCCTACCTGCCAGGGGCAGACGCTAGATAATATATCTTCCATAGCTCATTTTGAATATCATGAGAGCTTGCGAAGCCATGATTGTAACTGTAAATTTCTAGATTGTAAATGGTTGGGTTCCAGAGACATCTCTGTATGGTACCCAGGGCTTCCGTTCATCTGCTATGCACTGTAGCACTATCATTCCGTTGTTCATTGATTTGCTCGAGCAGGCACCAGTAACGTCTGTATTGTGAGACTTGTTTTTACTGTTTTTGGCATATCGAATACGCCATGGGGAACTTGCCAGGCTCTGCTGTGCGGGAGGGATACTTTCGGTAGCTTGCCGGGCTCTCCCTTCTAAGTACTTGACTTACAATCATCTGCTATACTTCACTTATTTCCAGATAGGTGGGAGGACATCAGGGATCTCAACCATGTGCAGTTGGTTGTGTCTGAAGACTAAGTAAAATCCAAGAGGACATGATAAAGCTGTTGGGGTATAGTCTTAGCCAGGCCCAGTGACAGATTATAGAACAGCAAGCACCAGCAGGGGCCATAGTTGACAGGGATCCAGCTGCAGATTCCAGATCAGGAACACATACACAAGATAGAGAGTGGTGTAGGGGAAAGACCACTGGGGGTAACCAGTTGGTGAGAGACAGGATGACTAATGTGATACACATGAACCTGGACCCATCTACCTGAGCTGAATAACAAACGATTCCTTCTTAAGGATATGAGGATTTTAAAATTGATTCTTTAAAAATTAAAAAATAAATAGCTGTGATTTACAATGTTATTGATAGTTAAGTGTTAAGCAAGTAATTATCCAACACCAATCTTACTACCAGAGTCCACCTTCCTCCACCAGTGTTCCCATGTGCCCTCTCACACCCCAAACCTACTGCCTGCCCCTTGATAAGTACATTTCAAAGTTTGGTGGTTGTGGTTTAGATAGCATGTTTTCTTGGTGTTGAGTCTGTGCTTTGGATATATAGCTACCACTCTCCCACATCACTGGTATACCCAAGTCTCCTGCTCCTGTTCTCCCACTACTTCCCTTTTCATATTCTTCCTTCTCCCTGTGATTTCTTTTCTTTGTTCTTCTCCTTCCTATACTGTGGGGTGAAAGGTGATCTAAGCACACCCCTCTTTATTACAATACATTTTCTCATTCAGTTATTGTATAAACCACAAATAAGTGAGGTAATTCCATGTTTGTTCTTCTCTTGGCTTACTTTGCACAACATTGTATCTTCCCCCAGAACCAAAAAAATTCACTTAAAATAGCACACACATGCGTAACATTATTCATCTCAGCACCTGAGTCTTGTATGCAAATCTTTCACACAATATTCAAGAACCAATGAACTCAGGAATAAATTGCTAACAGAAGCACTATATTCTTGAGGATAATTGTCTTACTCCCAACTTTGCCAGCAACATTTATTATCATTATTATTATTATTGTTGTTGTTGTTAATATTATTTGGTTGGGGTCTGCACACAGCAGTGCTTAGACCTTACTCCTGACTCTGTTCAGGGATCACATCTGGGAAGACCATATACATATGGTGCCTGGGATTAAACCCAGGTGGGTCACGTGGTCAGTCACGTTCAAGGCAAGTGCCCTGCCAGTTGTACTCCAGGCCCTTGGTTTATTTTTTTAAATAGTTGGATTCATATTTGCAATACTAATCTTGCCAACTTAACATTTTCAACCACCAACTCAAGAACGAAAGGTTCACAGATTTTACAGTCTTTGTGTTGCCTTTGTGATAATCTTAGCAGCAATCAATGCTATTTTTTAGATACTTGCTCAATCTTTTTTGCTCCCTTGGCAGCAAAGACAAGATGATAGCTTGCTCTTGTCAATCCTTCCTAACCTCAAATTTCTGATACCTTTTGGCTATCATATCAGCAAGATATGCAGCTGTGATTATCCTCTTGAATTTGACAGCATGTTTTTTTCTTTTCACTTTCCTCACTCTGTGCTTCTTCTGTACAGAATAATCCTTTGGTAAAGGAACGCCAACTCACATTTTATATTAAAAAAATTGGAAACTATTGTGGGTTCTGGAGTAGTGCTGTCTCCATGTCTGGATAGATCTTGTACCAACTGAAATGGTGCAACTACACCTTTATGTACTTTTTGAGACTTATAGAATCTCCTAAACATAGCATAAAAATGTCTAGTTTGGGGGAGCAAGACAGTGGCAGCTTGAATGCAGGTGCTGGGATGGGTAGAGCAGTGGTGACTCTCAGAACTCCGAACTTCAGAGTGCGACGACACAGAAACTCCATAATTTTGCAGGAATGAATGTGTCAATTATTTAAAAAGGCACTTTTATAGGCTGTCCTGGTGCCTGAAACTGCTGTGGTGCCCCAGGTTCCCACCATAAACAATCCTTTTGGGTGGCTGGGCTACTCTAGAAACTTAGGGCTGGCAGGTTACCCATGCTGGGCCCAGAAGCTGCACCCAAACTAAAATCTACCACTGCTTCCGTGGCTCAGCTGCCTGCAGGGCAGCCATTTCCCCATTTCTTTCCTGGATCAGCCCAGGCTACACGCAGCATATTATGGAGGAAAACCTCTTTGAGTGCCAACTGTTGATAGACCCCGAATGGGGGAGTCTACCTCCTAGTTCAGGCTCTGCTGGAATGGTGGCTGAGGCCTACCCAGAGTGCCCAGACCACGAATGATATAGTCCTGGCTCCAGTTCTGGTCCCTGTTGGGGCTCATGGGGTATGAACCTATTGGGTGAGTACTTCAACAGCTTGATGGTGCCTTCAGACTTCCTGATTCCCAAACTAATTGCTGTACCTCTGGCCAGTTTCCAACAGTTCACGGTCAAGTTTCCCAAGAAATTAAGCTGCCAAAAGTTACATATGTAGTAGCCACAAACCACCTCTGTTTCAGCCATACAAGTTCATTTATTGGCCTTGCTTCAGAGACTCATAAATAAATCTAGAAAGAGATCAAAAGCCACAGTTAATCTCGGACCCACACAAGGCTGAACAGACTGTGGTAGATCAGAGGGGAGCAGGTCAGCCTGGTGTTTGCCCGGAGTTCCCAGAAGCCACTTGCTCCCATCCAAAATTGCCACCGTGTCCCTGGCTGGACTTCACCATCTCTGGACACATCTCACTGAGGTATTAACCTGCTGAAAATTTGGGAATGCGGGTTTTGTGACTTGAAATCTCCAGACTTCCTCTTAGTTGGGATGGGCTACCTTCCCCCACTTCCCTATACTCCTGAAAGCACCGGCTGTCACCCCCACAAACCAACTCCAGCACCACCATGTAAGCTCTTCTACCGGCCTCTCTTCAGAGACCAATGAACAAATCTCAAAGGAGATCAAAAGCCACAGTTAATGTTAGACCCACGCAAGGCTGAACAGGCTGGTGTAGATTGGAAGGGAGTGGGTTTGCTTGGAGCCTACCAAAACAGAGCCCCAGCCATTTGCTCCCTCAACCCAAAATCTCTGCTATGCCCCAGGCTGGACTCCACTGTCTTGGGACAGACCTCAATCTGATATTAATCTGCTGAAAATTTGGGTATGCATGTTTTGTGACTGAAATCTCCAGGTTTTCTCAGAGTCTGGATAGGTTATCTCCCCCAACCTCCCTGTACCTCTGGAAACCCTGGCAGTCTTGTCCACATCCCAAAGTCACCACTGAGTTAAAAAAAAGCTACTCCAGCTATGCCTTTCTGATAAAAATACTGAACACCCTGAACAAACACAATGATCTCTTAGCACCTGTATTACAAACCATAGTGCACAAAAGGAGAGAGAGAGGAAAGGTACCTGCCATAGAGGCAGGGGTGAGAGGGGGGAAGGGAGTGGTGGGAGGGAAATTTGGGACATTGACTGTGGGAAATGTACACTGGTGGAGGGATGAGTATTGAAACACTGCATGAATTAAACTCAATCATGAATAGCTTTGTAATGGTCTATGTCATGGTGATTCAATTTTTTTTTGCTTTTTAGGTCACACCTGGCGATGCACAGGGGTTACTCCTGGCTCTGCACTCAGGAATTACTCCTGGCAGTGCTCAGGGGACCATATGGTATGCTGGGAATCGAACCCGAGTCGGCCGAGTGCAAAGCAAACGCCCTACTCACTGTGCTATTGCTCCAGCCCCTGATTCAATTTTTTAAAATGTCTAGTTTTTAATAAAATATCACACAGCATACAATATCTTCAACAAATGGTATTGGTACAATGATACATACATGTTATACAATGAAGTTAAACCCTTACTTCACAACATATATAAATATTAGCTCAAGACCCTGCTCTTTTTTCCTTAGGTAAGTGACTTCTTAGGGCTATTATATATTGTTTTAATTTAGAATGTTTTATTTAAAGAACTGTGATTTCCAAAGTTGTTGATAGTTGAGTTTTAGTAAATATTTCAACACCAATCCCACTACCAGTGTCGATATCCCTCCCTCCCCACCTCAACCCCACCTCATCCCTGCCTGTCAACTCGACAGGCACATTACAAAGTTTTAATGATTTTAGCTTAGATCTCAACTTTTCAGTTTTGTTGAGTCTGTGTTTTGGATATACGGCTACACCTCTCACTCATATCAATAGTATAACTGAAGCCATCATGCTTCTTCACACATTACTGCTCGTTCTTCTCCCCCCTTGATTTCTTTTCTGCTCTGTCCTTTTTCCTCTCTAAACACTGCAGTTAAGAGTGATCTAGGCATCACCCTTTACTGTAGTACATTTTCTCATCCAGTATTCTATATACCACAGATAAGTGAGATCATTCTGTGTTTCTCTTTCTTCTTCTGGTTTACTTCACTCAACATGATATTTTCCAATTCCAGCTATGCTGCAACAAATTGCATGATTTTATTGCTTCTTTCAGCAGCATAGTTTTCCATTGTGTATATATACCATATCTTCATAATCCATTCATCTATTGTTGGACACCTAGGTTTAGTCCATATCTTAACTATTGTACTGAGTTTAGCAATGATTAATGGTGTTCATATGTCTTTTGAGAGTGTTTTTATGTCCTGGGGGTGGATGCAAAGGTGAAATTGCTAAGTCATATGGCAATTCAATTTTAAGTTTACCAAGAACTCCCCATACTGTTTTCCGCAGGATTTTACCAGACAATAATCCCACTAGTAGTGGATGAGAGTTCCTTTTTCACCACATCTCCCCTAACAGAGATTGTTACTACTCTTTTTGATATGTGCCATTCTCACTAGTGTGAGATTGTATCTCATTATTGTCTTTATTTGGATTTTTTGATGATAAGTGATTCTGAGCACTATTTTCCATGTGCCTACTGGCCATCCACCTGTCTTCCTCTGAGATGTGTCTGTTCATTTCCTCTCCCCATTTGTTGATAGGGTTTTTGAAATTTTTTTTGGCTGATCTTTGTGAGTACTTTATATATCCTGGATATTAAACCTTTATTTGATGTGCAAATATTTTCCCCATTCAGTTAACTGTCTTTTAGTTTCAGCCCTTGCTTTTTATTTTTATTTTTTATTTTTTGCCATGCAGAAACTTTTTAACTTTATGTAGTACCATTTGTTTAGTTTTGATTGTGTTGCCTTTGCCAGAGTTATCAGGTCATTGAAGGCACCCCTAAGATTCAAATCTTGAAGTGTTCTGCTTATATTTTCCTCAATCTACTTTATAGTTTCTGGTTGTATCTCAGGGTCTTTGATGCACTGTGAACTAACTTTTATGTAAGGTGTAAAATATGGATCCAGATTTAATTTGTTACAAGTAGTAATCAAGCTTTCCCAACACCATTTGTTGAAGAGGCTATCTTTACTTCATTTCATGTTCTCAGCTCCTTTATCAAAAATTAAATGTCCATATATTTGGGGTTTTTGTCATAGGGTATCCAATTCTGATCCATTGATCAGAGGGTCTATCTTTTTTTTCTGTACCATGCAAGTTTTGATCACTACATATTTACAATACAGTTCAAATTTAGGTAATAAAATACCTCCCAATTTCTTATTCTTCAGTATATCTTTGGCTATCCATGGTCTTTTCTGATTCCATACAAACTTTTTTCTCTTTTTGGGTCACATCCGATGATGCTCAGGGGTTACTCCTGGCTTTGCACTCAAGAATAATCACTCCTGGCAGTGCTCAGGGGACCAATGGGATGCTGGGAATAAAACCCAGGTGGTCGCGTGCAAGGCAAATGCCCTACCCTCTGTGCTATCACTCCAGCCCCTGATTCCATACAAACTTTATTATTGACTTTTCTAGATCCTGAAAGAATATTATCTGAATTTGGATGGGGATTGAACTGAATCTATATAATAGCTTAAATAAGATAGTGATTTGAATAATATTGCTTCTTCCAACTCATGAACATGGGATATTTTCCTGCCCCTTAAGTTTTCTTCTACATCTTTCATAAGTGGTTTAAAGTTATCATAGTGTAGAATCCCATGTTTTTATTAAGCTGATTCTTATGTGCTCTTGATGTTTTTGGATACTACTTTAGTATTAGCACTGTAGCACTGTTGTCCTGTTGTTCATCTATTTGCTCAAGCGGTCATCAGCATCATCTTCATTGTGAGACTTGTTGTTACTGTTTTTTGCATATCAAGTACGCCATGGGGAGCTTGCCAGGCTCTGCCGTGCGGGTGGGATACTCTTGGTAGCTTGCTGGGCTCTCTGAGAGGGACGGAGGAATCGAACCCTGTCGACTGTGTGCAAGGCAAGTGCCCTACCCGCTGTGCTATTGAGGGCGATCTGGCTGCGACATCTGTCACCCCATTGATCACCAGGGTTGATTTGGCTGACCTGGCTGGCTAGGCAGGTATCTCCTTCCTCCCTCACCGCTCCATGTGCGTCCCTCCCGAAGTTGCACGCTCAGTGGAAGAGGATGGCCTTCCCTGAATTGAGACGGACCGGTCTTCAGTCGAGGGTATACGAGTAGCTGCGCTTCCCTGCTAGAACAAACAAGCTCTCAAGGTCCATATTATTATTATTATTATTATTTTATTTAAGCTTTAATTTGAGTGATAGCACAGCGGATAGGGCATTTGACTTGCACGCGGCTGACCCAGGTTCCATTCCTTGGTCCCTCTCGGAGAGCCCGGCAAACTACTGAAAATATTCCGCCCGCACAGCAGAGCCTGGCAAGCTCTCTGTGGTGTATTCAATATGCCAAAAACAGCAACAAGTCTCACAATGGAGACATTACTGGTGCCTGCTAGAGCAAATCGATGAACAACGGGACGACAGTGTGACTTTTTAATTGAATCACCGTGAGGTAGAACCTTACAAAGCTGTTTATGATTGTATTTCAGTCATATAGTGTTCCAACACCCATCCCTCCAACAGTGTACATTTCCCAACACCAGTATTCTCAGGTTCTCTCCCATAACACCCCGATCCCGCACCCGCTGCCTGCCTCTATGGCAGGAGCTTTCCTTTGGATACTATTTTAAAGGGGATAAATTCCTGCTGTTTTCTCTTCTGATTCATTCTTGGTATACAAGGAAGTGACTGATTTTTGTGTATTGACTCTGTAGTTGGCCACTTTGCTGTTTCTAGGAGCACTTTATTTTTGTGGACTCCTTAGGATCTTCTATGCATATAATCCTGTCATCTGGAAATAGTGATCATTTAAATTCTTCTTTTTCAATTTAAATCCTTTTGATTTGTTTTTCTTGCCTGAGTTCTGTAGCCAGGAATTCTAATACTATGTTGAATAGAAGTGGAGAGAGTGAATATTCTTGCCTTATACCTGATTTCAGAGAGAATACTTTTAGTTTCTCAGCATTAAGAATAATACTGACTGTGGGCTTGCTATAGATAGCCTTTATTATCTTGACGAAATTTTCTTCCATCCCTATTTTGTGAGGGTTTTTATCATGAGTGGATGTTGGATCTTAACAAAGGTTTTCTCTGCGCCAATTAATATGATCATATGATTTTTATCTTTTCCTTTATCAACGTGTTGTTTTTATGTTAATTGATTAACTGGAAGGGAGTGGTTCTGTCTCTCGTTTTGCCCAATGATGTCAGCTAGAGGTAGCTTCACGTGGAATGGTGGAGCAGTAAGGAGGAGAAACATAGGTAAACTTTTGATATTGTTTGGATTTCTAAACTTAGTCTCTTTTTTCTGGCTTTTTGGGTCACACCCGGCGATGCACAGGGGTTACTCCTGGCTTTGCACTCAGGAATTACTCCTGGCGGTGCTCAGGGGGCCATATGGGATGCTGGGAATCAAACTCAGGTCGACTGTGTGCAAGGCAAACACCCTACCCGCTGTACTATTGCTCCATCCCCTAAACTTACTCTTTTTAAACTTCTTATTTCTTCTGGTGCTCTTAAAAGTTTATAGGATTCTGAAAGTTTGGCCATTTCTTCTCAGTTGGCTAACTTGTTTGCATAGAGGTTGTAGAAGTCTCCTGTATGATCCCTCTATTTCTATAAGCTGTAATCTCACTGCTTTCATTTCTGAATTTTTTTTAAAATCAGGGTTTTCTCATTTTGAATCTCTGGTGAGGTGACCTAGGAGTTAATAAAATTTGTTGGTCCTGTCAAAGAATTGTTGTGGTTTCATTGATCTTTTTTATAGCATTTTTTTGTTTGTGTCATTTATTCTGCTCTCATTATTTTGGTTTTTCTTTTGCAAATTTTGTTCCCCCCCATTTTGTGGCTTCTCTCCTCCTAGATGATGCTTGGGGGCCATGCAGTGTTAGAGATTGAACCTGGGCATTCTGTATGCAAAGAATGTACTTCAGGCCTTCGAGTCATCTGGTTTTTATAAAATCATTTTCATTACTTTCATCACCACTACCAAATGTTCTTTGATCATATTTATTTTTTATTATTATTATTTTTAAATTTATTTTATTGAATCACCATGTGAAAAGTTACAAAGTTCTCAGGCTTATGTCTCAGTTATACAATGTTCAAACACCCGTCCCTTCACCAGTGCCCATATTCCACCACCAAAAACACCAGTATGCCTCCCACTCCCACCCCCCACCCCTGCCTGGGAAACATAAATTTCACTCTTCTCTTTACCTTGATTACATTCCATATTTCAACACAAAACTCACTATTGTTGTTGGAGTTTCAACACAGACTCACTATTTTTGTTGGAATTTATCCGCCAAGAATACAGCCCTATTGACAAGGAAATATTTGATATTGAGTTTTCCACTGATGAGAATGAAGAGATAAAAAAGTCGCAAGGCCGAGGTAGCGGCCGTGCGGTTTACAATTTCTGTATTTTAGTAATTAAATCCAGGGAGATTAAAGTTGGAAATTGAATCATTTCCCTTCCTGGAGCAGCATGGAGCAAAAGCTTAGTTCACAGTCTGGATACATGGTTGCAAGCACTCTCTGGAACCCCAAGTCTTATAGCTGCCTCTGGTTCCTGCTCGTTCGGCATTCACGCGGCTGTGCAGAGGCATGGCCACCCGGGTCCAATCTCGTCCGGAGCCCGAGCTCTGGCTCCGGCCCGAGCCTGCCCAGGTGTCCCGGTTTCAAGTTCAAAGCACACTTTTTTTTTCCGCGCCACAAAGTTAGTACCTGCTCAAAGGACCCATAAAATGTCGAACACCACACCTTCTCCCCCGGGAGGAAGAAGAGACCAAGGGAGAAGGATATTTCCTCCGTTAGCCGGTGTGGGGCAAAAGCTTAGTTCACAGTCCGCATACATGGTTGCAAGCACTCGCCGGAACCCCAAGTCTTATAGCTGTCTCTGGTTCCTGCTCGTTCGGCATTCCTGCGGCTGTGCAGAGGCATGGCCACCCGGGTCGATCTTTGATCATATTTAAACCATAGGTTTAAAGTTCTTGTCTAGGGGCTGGGGAGATAGTACAGTGGATAAAGTATTTGCTTTGCACACAGCAGATTTAGGTCTGATCCCTGACACTCTCTATGATCACTGAGCCCTTCCAGGAGTGATCTCTGTGTGCAGAGCTAGAAGACCTGAACCCCACCAGATGTGCCCCCATATATTTCCTGTTAATTATTTTTCCCTATGAGTGGACTATGTTTTTCTTGCTCTTCGCCTACATCATATTACTCTTTACTGAAAACCAGATATTTTGAATATCGCACTGTTGTAGCACTGTCGTAGCACTGTCATCCTGTTGTTCATCAATTTGCTCAAGCGGGCACCAGTAACGTCTCCATTGTGAGACTTGTTACTGTTTTTGGCATATCGAATACGTCACAGGGAGCTTGCCAGGCTCTGCCGTGCAGGCGGGATACTCTCGATTGCTTTTCCAGGCTCTCTGAGAGAGACGGAGGAATCAAACCCGGGTCAGCCGCATGCAAGGCAAACACCCTACCCGCTGTGCTATCGCTCCAGCATTTTAAATATTATAATGTGAAAACAAGATTTTTCATTTTTCTTAGGCTCTTTTTCTGCTTTACCATATGGGTTGTTCTTTAACAGTATAGTTATTTTTCTAGACAGTCATTTTGAAATGTATTTGTTGTGTGTAACCATTAAAGTCTGTATTCTATTAACTGGTGTTCTGACAATTACTTTAATGCTGGAACCCAAGACATGGAAAACATATGAAAAACAAGGCAAAAACTGCTCATCTAATCTATTAATTCTATGTTGAGGTACCTGTAAAAAGTATTTATTTTGATTACTTAAAATTTTTATTTTTTACTTCCTACATGTGGTAAGCCTGAAGATTAGCCAAAGGTGAATGCTTATGATCTTTACAAGTATTTTCAAATGTTTATTCTTCCCTGGTTATGTATGTGGGTTTCTTGATTATTTGGTAAATGCAGAATCTCTAAAAATCCCTACTTCCTCACATATTTTTCCAAACTTCTAGAACTAGTTATTAATTTTTGGGGGGTGTTTTGTTGTTGTTGTTTTGGTTGTGGAGCCACACCCAGCAGTGCTTACAATTTATTCCTGTATTGGTGCTCAGAAACCACTCCTGAGGTACTCAGAGAATCACATGAGGTGCCAGGGATCAAACCTGGGTTGGCAGGATGCAATACAAATATTTTAAGCCCTATCTCTCTGGTCTGACTTATTTACTGTGTGTCTCAAGTCCTGTATCATGTCCCTGGGTGCCTTCGCCAAGAACTATGTCTTTAAGTACTTTTGGCAATAATCTCCCAGGAAGTCACTTGCTCTGTGAATACTCTGAGTCAGACAAGACAAAGAGAAACCTTTGTGCTAATTATTGAAGGAACCTTCAGGCAGGTTGAGACCCATAACCCAATTCATTCATAAGACCTTAACGGGAAGATCTATATTGTTCTCTCTGGCAACAGCAACTTGTACCAACTGTGCCAGGTATTGTGCCAGCTGCTACTGATCTTGGGTATAAGGGATGGTAAGTAAATGATTTTAAAAACCACCGCAATTTCTTACTACAAGACAGTATATTCTTTATTTATCAAATCTTGGTGTTGTGATTCTTCTTCTTGTAAATTTTTTACTGGATTCCAGACTATTTCCAAGACTTGTTCTGACAGTTTTTCTAGCTCATTAATTGCTTTGTGGGAAGGATATAAACCTGTTGTTCCCTATACATAATTTTTAGTGGCTGATACACACCAAGTTCTCAAACATTATGTGCTTATGAGTACTATTTTCAGCCCAAGGACTGAAGTGGTTGCAAAATTTCCAAATACACTATTATAAGGGTCCATGGAAGGACTTTTGAGGAGAATATGGGGAAACTTTTCTTCAATTTGTATCTGCAAAGCACATTGCATATTTCTAAGAAAAGATCAGTAATCAGTATCATGGACAAATGTCAACTGATAGAATTTATGGAGGAAGTTAGGTCTTTCCAGACCTTTTTTTTGGTGCTAATAAAGTGGCAAATGGTTTCTTGATTGGGAAGCTATTCCTGTCAGGATAAGATGAACCCACTCACTCATAATTGGTCCTTTTATAGGAGGACTCAATTCAAATCAAGAAAATTGGTTTGCATTTTGGGTTAGGCCCAGGATTTGTTTATTTATTTTTAAAAATTTATTTATTTTTTTAATTTTTAATTGAATCACCGTGATCTACAGTTACAAAGCTTTCATGTTTGACTTTCAGTCATACAATGATTCAATACCCGCCCCTTTATCACTGTACATTTTCCACCACCAATGTCCCCAGAGTCCCTTTCCCCACCTCGTCCCACCCCTCCCCCTGCCTCTATGGCAGACAAGTTCCCTCTTTCTCTCAACTTATGAGACCCAGGATTTATTGAATATTTTTCTATCATTCTTCTCATGGTCTGAAGGTGGGTGGCCTAGTCAGGTGTCAATACAAGATGTATGAGTTGTCGGGCTTATGTCTACTCAAAACTGGCTAAACCCAATCTTCAAGGATGGGTGAGGATCAACCTCTAGATCTGATTACTCTGAATAGTTGTCCAACAGGCCAGAAGGAACTCTACCCAAATGCATTGATGCCTATGGCCACCAGAGGGCAGCTGGTCTTTGGAGGCTATTACTACTCTCTCAAGATGAGAAACTAGCGGCTTCCAAATTTCTTAAGGTAACTTTGTCCTGGAGCTTGAAGTACACTGTATTAATGTGGGCAGCCTTCCAAATCACCTGACTTAGACACCTGTTACATACTGGATCAGAAGCTGTTGTAATTTAGAATCTTAGAATGTCAGTACTAGGGCGGGGATGTGGCTCAGTGACAGAATACATGCCTTGCATGCCTGAGGCTCTAAGTTTGATCCTCAGTACTGCAAACAACACACACACACACACACACACACACACAAGCACACTGAGTTAGAATGTCAGCATTGAGGATTACTTGACCAGGGTTTGGGAGATTTTTTGTTTTCAAATTAAGGTGAAACTGTTTTGATTTAAAGGTATTGTGATGGTTGGCAATTGGAGGTGGCCTTAGTCTCCAGTCTGGTATTAACTGATACTTCATAATTCTGGGCAGTGTTGTCTAACCTTTAGTTCTACTCAGGACAACTACATCACTTTAAAAATCCTATCAGCCAATGTATTAATATTTATTGAATGTTTGTTTATATCAACTGACTTCTTAAGTAAATTTAGTTTAATACTATATAATATTATGGATTTAATATACTAAGTGTTTTTTTCTAATTAAAATACATTCACAGATATTGAAATTTAAAATTTCTTCTTGGTAGTACCAAAAATTGTCTCATATCCTTGTATTACACTTTGGAAAGTGACACCCTATGCACCAAAGAACACAGTTGAGAAAGTATTCATCTTGGTTAATTCCATGGTCAAAGAAACATCAAATACCCAGAAAGAGTAAGGGACTTACCTAAGGTGATTAAGTGACAGAGGCACAGTTGGAACTTAAGCCAAGACCATAGACATCCTGTGTTCCCAATCATCCTTTGTTCCATATCCTAGATCAATTTTCAAAGACATTAGGAAGGCCTCTGTCAATCAGACTTTCCCGACCGAAGAAAGGATGGGAGGGAAAAGAAAAAATTTACAGTGGGCAAAATGCCTCAGCGTATAGCTTATTGGGATGGGGAGTATAGAGCAAATTTTGGTGTATGTGAAAGGACAGAGGTATAGGCACAAAACCCACCTTGCTTCAGCAAAAAAGTTCAGTTGTCTTTCAACAATTTGATTTTCACTTCTTTCAACATGTGATAGGTGCCAAACGTCCTTCAAAGTCTGGAGTTATCAACCAGACACTATGGTCATGGAATCCTTTTCTTTCTTCCTTTCTTCCTTTCTTTCTTTCTTTCTTTCTTTCTTTCTTTCTTTCTTTCTTTCTTTCTTTCTTTCTTTCTTTCTTTCTTTCTTTCTTTCTTTCTTCCTTCCTTCCTTCCTTCCTTCCTTTCTTTCTTTCTTTCTTTCTTTCTTTCTTTCTTTCTTTCTTCTTATATATTTATTTATTTATTTATTTTATTTTTTGTTTTTTAAGTTGGATTTTTAAAATTTTTTTAAAATTTATTTTATTGAATCACCATGTGGAAAGTTACAAAGTTCTCAGGCTTATGTCTCAGTTATACAATGCTCAAACACCCATCCTTTCACCAGTGCCCCATATTCCACCACCCAAAAAAAAACCAGTATACATCCCACCCCCACTCCCCAACCACCCCCCCTTGCATAATTGATAATTTTCACTTCCTTTTCTCTTTACCTTGATTACATTCCAAGTTTTGTGTAAACTCACAAAACTTTCTTTCTTTCTTTCTTCCTTTCTTCCTTCCCTCCTTTCTTCCTTCCCTCCTTCCTTCCTTCCTTCCTTCCTTCCTTCCTTCCTTCCTTCCTTCTTTCTTTCTTTCTTGTCTTTCTTTCTTTCTTCCCTCCCCTCCCTCCCTCCTCCCTCCCTCCCTCCCTTTCTTTCTTTCTTTCTTTCTTTCTTTCTTTCTTTCTTTCTTTCTTTCTTTTCTTTCTTTCTTTCTTTTCTTTTCTTTCTTTCTTTCTTTCTTTCTTTCTCTTTCTTTCTTTCTTCCTTCCCTTCCTTCCCCTCCCTCCCTCCTTTCTTTTTTTCTTTCTTTTTTTTTCTTTCTTTCTTTCTTTCTTTCTTTCTTTCGTTGTCTTTCTTCTTTCTTTTCTTTCTTTCTTTCTTTCTTTTCTCTTCTCTTTCTTCTTTCTTTCTTTCTTTCTCTCTCTCTCTCTCTCTCTCTCTTCTTTCTTTCTTTCTTCTTTCTTTCTTTCTTCTTTTCTTTCTTTCTTTCTTTCTTTTCTTTCTTTCTTTTTCTTTCTTTCTTTCTTTCTTTCTTTCTTCTTCTTTCTTTCTTTCTTTCTCTCTGACACATGTCACAGCTGTTCCTTTCTTTTTCTGCCCTTTCATCTTTATATATATAGCCAGAACCTACCCTCAAAATGGGAATGAACAAAATGAATGTGGACAGAAACTCAGCTTCAAGTATAGTGAGGTCTGGACTTGCGACTCCTCCTAACCCAAAAGCACTTTGAAAAGGAAATATTGAAAGCAGGTCTTTAAATTGTATGACCATGTGTTGTTTTTGGTGCTCTTTTTGATTCTTCCTAGTTGGAGTAGAGGCTGGAAAAATGGACTCCACTTCTTTGTGCTTCAGTTACAGTCTAGAAATCTGGATATGAGGATTTTGTTGAATAGTGCATTTGAAGAATCTGAGGGCTGCTTTTACCATCATCTTTGTATCCACATATCTCTCAACCCCATTATCTCCACTCCCCAAGTCTAGTAAAGAAAAGGTCTTGAAATATTGTTTTTTTTTTATGAGTATTACCTGGATCACATTCTTCAAACAGGGAAATGATATCCCTATGAGAGATGCACTGGTACAGGTATGAGATATGGCCCTTCTCAGTTAAAATTGGCTTCCTGAGGCACCAAGAAAGAACAAGGAAAGATCAGCTTCAGTACCAGACTCATCTTCAACTCTCTCTCCCCACTTCTCATTTCAGCATCCTTCTCTCCATTTATAGTTTTCTCCTTAGTTTCATCTTACTCTATTTACATCCTCGAGGCCCTCAAATACCCTCACACAAACCAACCTGAGGAACTCATTCATGGTGGAAAAAGTATTGTATGGAAGTAAGAAAAACTTGGAATTAAGTCTTAATTTTTCACTTACTAAATAAAATGACTTTGTCTTCTGACTTTCAATTTCCCTTTGAAGTATTCCTGATAGCACTTGGTCTGGTCAATAAAGCCTGGTGCTTAGGTACTCTGTCCCATGATGTGCTGCTTGTGCCCTGCATTGCTTGATGAACACCAATAGGAGCAGTACTTGGAGGTCATGCAGTACCATGAGATAGAACTCAGGGCCTAGAGCTTGAAAAACATGTACGATAGCCTTTCAGCTACCTCCCTGTGCCTAATAATTTTTTTAAGGGAAGAGTATAAATGTTTATGTATTTCAGGGCTACAATGTTGACACACCATGCCTACCACCAAAATGACATAGTTTATGATAATCCATAGAACCTTTCCTACCCCCCCCTTACTTCATCCTTAACTTTTGAGGTAGACTCAGTTTTGTGTTAAAATTGAAGGGTTTATTTTCACTGGACATTGGAGCTGCTCCAGCGGGCACCGCCGGCTGGAGATTTGCTCCGGACCCCAGACCGGGCCAACAACACTGGGGGGCCAGACAAAGAAGGAACAGCTGGCATGCCTTCTCCTGATGGATCCCCAGCGACACTGAGCAGCTACTAACACGGCTCTGGTATGCAGGACTGGGACACCTCCAAACCGCGGGGGGCATGGGAGTTGGGCGGCACCAGCCGAGTTCCCGATTCGCCCTGGTCTCTGGAAGTCACGCCCTCGACCCGCCCTAGGCGCAATCTTGCCATAACCAGCAGTGAAGAATTTGAGCCGCTCTAATGGGCACCACCGGCTGGAGATTGCTCCGGACCCCAGACCAGGCCAACAACACCGAGGAGCCAGACGGAGAAGGTACAGCTGGCACACCTTCTCTTGATGGAACCCCTTCTCCTGATGGAACCCCGGCGACACTGAGCAGCTACTAACACGGCTCTGGAATGCGGGACACCTCCAAAACTGCTGGCTTACGCGGCCCGCGACCTTTCCTGATATACAAAATGTATGCTCAGGAATGTCTCCGCCACCCCTGAGCATCCATTATCCCAGAGGCACAGAAACCAATCTCAGAATGCAGCAGCTGCTGGCAATTATAATCCTTTTGGTACCGGCAGCTCCTTGCAGAATGTCTCCAGGCTGAGAACTAAGCCGCGGCCCAATGCCTGTCCTGGAGGGGAAAGGTTTTTCTCTCTCGCCTTTTCCTTGCTGGGGGAAAGGGCGTGGCAACCGCCCTATTATGAGGCCCACTAATGAGAGATACAAGCTTGCAATGATCCAATTTCTGGAAGAAATTTCCCTGGACTTAGTTGCTAAAATACAGAAATCCAAAACCAAGACCTCATATCTCTCCACAGCAGGTCTGTCTCTAGTGGGAAACTCCTAATAATAATAGTGAGCTTTTTGTTGAAATATTGAATGTAACCAAAGTAAAGAGAAAGTAAAGTGAAATTTATCAATTACATAGGTGGGGGGCAGGGATGTGAGGTATTCTGGGGTTTTTTTGGTGGGGGAATATGTGTTTCAGCATTGTATAACTGAGACTTAAGCCTGAAAGCATTGTAATTTTCCACATGGTGATTCAATAATAAAAATATTTTCACTGGACATTATATATACATATATATACCCTTTCTTTATTTCTTTACATACCATTTATAAGTGAAACCATTTAGTATTTGTCTTTGTCCATCAAAACTACTTTACTTACATTATACCTTCCAGTTCCATCCATGTTGTGGCAGAAAGCAAGACTTTATCATTTCTTAGAGCTTTTCCTACAGAGTAATATTATTTTGTGTAATACATCATGTAAAATAGAGAGCTAGAAGAGCCGGAGCAATTATATAGTGGGTAAGATGCTTGCCTTGCATGTAGCCAATGCAGGTTCAATCCCTGCCATCCCATATGGTCCACCCAGCACCCCAGGAGTGATTCCTGCGTGCAAAGGCAGGAGTAACCCCTAAGCACCACCAGGTGTGACCCCAAAACAAACAAAGAATGGAGAGATAGAGCTGGATAGATAGTATAGGCAGATGGTATAAGGGTTAAGGTACTTGCCTTATATGCAGCAGATTGCAATTAGAACTCCTGATATCCTGAGTACTGACAGTGCTCATTCCTGATCACTGAACCAGAAATATCCCCTGAGTACTGCCAGCTTTGCCCCCCCACACAAACAAAAACAAAGACAAAGACAAAAATATCAGGGTGGGGTAGGGTTGGGTAAGATAGAGACTCTGGATATTTTGTTAAAGTGCTTGTCATTTACTTGACAGTCAATCATTAAACACTTACTGTATGTAAGCACTATTGTAGATACTGGAGACATAAATTCCAAATTCTCTTGCACTGACATTCAAGAAAACAGCCTGTACTTAACCCACGGTCTAGTTTTGAGCCTATACACTATGGAAGAAACATTGTTGAAATAATTTAATCCTTTCCACATAAAATTTGCTTTAACACTAACTCAACAATACTAATAATGTTGAGGCCCCGTGCAGATCCAAAGAGATGCATATATCTTGTATTTAAGAACCAGAATTTTATTTTATTATTTTTATTTTTAATTTTTTTTAATATTATTGAATCACCGTGAAATAGTTACAAGCTTTCATGATTGGGTCACAATGATCAAACACCCATCCCTCCACCAGTGCACATTTCCCCACCACCGATATCTCGGGTATACCCCCCCTTTCTCACCTTCCCCTGCCTCTTTGGCAGACAATATTCCCCATAATCTCTCTCTAACTTTGAGCATTATGGCTTGCAACACAGACACTGAGAGGTCATCATGTTTGGTCCATTATCTACTTTTAGCATGCATCTCCCATCCCAACTGGTTCCTCCAGCCATCATTTTCTTAGTGATCCCTTCTCTATTCCATCTGCCTTCTCCTCTCCACTCATGAAACAGTCTTCCAGCTATGGGGCAATCCCCCTGGCCCTTGTATCTACTGTCCTTGGGTGTCAGCCTCATGTGATGTTATTCTATACTCCACAAATGAGTGCAATCCCTCTATGTCTGTCCCTCTCTTTCTTTTTTAAATAATATTAATGTTTACTTTTAATTTTTATTTTATACCAGGAGGTTGACCCCATGGCTTCGAGGCTGGCCTCACGTTCCGGGGAAAGGGCAACTCAGAGAAGCGATCACCAACTACATTGTAGTCGAAGGCCATGTGGGGGAAGGGAGTTGCGGGCTGAATGAGGGCTAGAGACTGAGCACAGCGGCCACTCAACACCTTTATTGCAAACCACAACAGCTAATTAGAGAGAGAGAACAGAAGGGAATGCCCTGCCACAGTGGCAGGGTGGGTTGGGGGGGAGATGGGATTGGGGAGGGTGGGAGGGACGCTGGGTTTACGGGTGGTGGAGAATGGGCACTGGTGAAGGAATGGGTTCCCGAACTTTGTATGAGGGAAGTATAAGCACAAAAGTGTATAAATCTGTAACTGTACCCTCACGGTGATTCTCTAATTAAAAATAAATAAATTATTAAAAAAATTAAATAAATAAAAAAATAATTTTTATTTTATTATTTTTGGGTCACACCCGGTGATGCACAGGAGTTACTCCTGGGTCTGCACTCAGGATTACTCCTGGTGGTGCTCGGGGGACCATATGGGATGCTGGGAATCGAACCCGGGTAGGCCGCGTGCAAGGCAAACTCCCTACCCACTGTGCTATTGCTCCGGCCCCTGTCCCTCTCTTTCTGACTCATTTCACTTAGCATGATACTCTCCGTGTTTATCCATTTGTAAGCAAATTTCATGACTTCATCTCTCCTAACAGCTGCATAGTATTCCATTGTGTAAACTACCAAAGTTTCTTTAGCCAGTCATCTGTTTTAGGGCACTTGGGTTGTTTCCATATTTTGGCTATTGTGAACAGTGCTGCAATGAATGTATAGGTACAGATGTCATTTCTACTGTGCTTTTTTGCATCCTCAGGATACATTCCCAGAAGTGGTATTCTAGGTCATATGGAAGCTCAATTTCTAGTTTTTGAAGGACTGTCCATATTGTTTTTCCCGAAAGGCTGGACCAGTCAACATTCCCACCAACAGTGAAAGAGCATCCCGTTTTTCCCACATCCACGCCAGCACTGGTTGCTTTTGTTCTTTTGAATGTGTGCCAGTCCCTGTGGTGTGAGATGATATCTCATTGTTGTTTTGATTTGCATTTTCCTGATGACTAGCGATGTGGAGCATTTTTTCATGTGCCTTTTGGCCATTTGTATTTCTTTTTTTGAGAAAATTTCTATTCATTTCTTCTCCCCATTTTTTGATGGGGTTGGCGGTTTTTTTCTTATACAATTCTACTAGTGTCTTGTATCCTTGGAAAAAAGAAGATGGGTGGAGTCACCTTCCCCAAACTCTACTACAAAGCAGTAGTAATTAAAACAGCATGGTATTGGGATAAAAACAGACCTGCAGACCAATGGAACAGAGTTGAATATCCTGTCATAGACTCCCAAATATATGGCCACTTAATCTTTGACAAAGGAACAAGAAATGTGAAGTGGAACAAGGAAAGCCTCTTCAACAAATGGTGCTGGGAAAACTGGATAGCTACCTGCAGAAAATGAACTCTGGCTTCTGTCTAATGCCAGGCACAAAAGTCATATCAAAGTGAATTAAAGACCTCAATATCAGACATGAATCTATAAGGTACATAGAAGAAAAAGTAGGCAGAGCTCTCCATGACATTGAAGCTAAAAGCATCTTTAAGGATGAAACATCACTGACCATGCAAGTGGAAACAAACATAACCAAATGGGACTACATCAAGCTAAGAAGCTTCTGCATTGAAACAGTGACTAAAATACAGAAAGAGCCCACAAAATGGGGAAAAATACTTACCCAATATCCATCTACATTACTTTTTAAAAAATTTTAATTTTATAAGTTAGTTCACAATGTTTCATTACATTCAATATTCAAACATTAATCCCACCACCATTACACCTTCCCACCACCAAATTTAGGATGTTTCCATCCCAAACCCCAATACCTGTCCCAAAACACAATTGAAATAATATATTTCACATTGTCTGATATGAAGAACTGCTGAACATGCTTACAAAAAGTGTTCATATAGGAAACTGTGAAGATTGTTCTATTTTGGCAGGAGCATTGAGACATACTATTGGATATCACAAAAATTTTCTTAAAGTTTGGGTGATGTGAGCTTTGGTATATGTATCTGAAAATATGTATATATGTGTATATATATTTCCCTCTATGATTTGTTGCCTGCTATCTGAACCCCATCAAATGTGGTGTGATAATTATGGGGAATGGGTAGGGGGTGTTTTATTATGTGATTTATGATTTAAGAGTATATTTACTCACATGTGGGGCTCGGCCTGAGTGCATGGGGAGCGGTCTTGAGTATGGCGGCAGTTGGGTTGTGGAGGTTGTTGGCTACTGGAACTGGGTCCTTTGGGGTGGAGAGGGTTTTCACTTGGCCCCTTCTGAGGTGCCTCATGTGAAACAGCCTGGCGCAGAGTCCGGTGGCATGGTTATGGGGTCCTTATGTTATGCTCCCTTTTGGGAGAAGCAGCCGTGTGATCTGTATGGTGGCTGATAACGAGAATATCTGGCACCAGCAGATGGTGGCTTATGGGCATGACTGGATACTAGGGAAAACAGGCAGTGGATCTCCGCTTCTGGTCCTGTGGAGCCCAGAGTCCAAGGTCACAAAGTTCCGCATTACCTTGGTTCCATAGACTGCTGGGGCTGGATCACTTGGGGTGGGGAGGGCTCTCACCCACCCCCTTTGGGGCGCCCCTGTGAAGACAGCCTGGTGCAAAGTCAGGACATTCTGCGGTGCTCTTTCAGGAGTTTTAGTTTATAGTCCCTGGGTCTTGGCTATTGATGAGATTACATGGCACAGGGGGCAGTTTGTGTTTCTGTCAAGCTATTAGAAAACTGGGGATTGGGGGGGAGGAGGTCCAGTCCCGATCCAAGTGTGTCTGGAGATCTCAGTCACGGGTTCCCGCCTACCTCTGCGCTATAGGCCCTAACTGTGTCTTTTGATCTCTTTTGAGATTTATGGGTTTCTGAAATAAGGCCAATAAATGAGCTTATATAGCTGAGCTGGAGGTGGTTTGTGGGTGTATCTCCTACATACCTAACTTTTGGCCATTTAATTTCTTAGTGAACTGGGCCCCAAGTTGTTGGGGTCTGGCCAAAGGCACAGCAGCAATTTTGGGGTGTGTGGAAGTCTGAAGGCACCATCAGGCTGCTGATGCACTCACCCCACAGGTATGGTTGACCTGCTGGTGGCACCATACCCCCAATTTTTCAATTTTTAAAGAACAGAAGTAAATATAAATGATACTTAAACCCTTAAATTAGTTAGTTTGATGCTATCAGGATAAATAATTGACTTATAAAAAGTAGGCAATATGTTTTTAAGTGAAAAGGGAGTTCTATTACCTGCTAGAAAGTTTGTAAGTAAAAGATAATTTCAGGAGAATAGAAGTTTTATAGTCATATAAAAAATATTCAGAATTTGACCACAAAATGAAATTAAACCCACAATGTCATTTGCCACAAGAATAGATAAAAAAAAGATAAACAGCATAAGTACTATCAAGGATGGGGAGCAGCTACTTATGAGCACATTCTAAATTAATGACCTCAGGGCTCAGGGAGGAGGATCAAAGTTCACTATATGTTCCCTGAACATAGATGGGAATGACCCCCAAGCTGCTAGTTGGGACCAGGAACTTAGCACTACTGGATGTGATTAAACCCAATAATAAACAAAATAATCACTTTATTAAATGCTGGCAGCACCTACTAATTCGTTAAGTTTGTGCATGTCTTTTCATCTAGTACTAATATATATCCAAAAAATGTATGCAACGAAAGACTTTCATAACAATATCACTGCTATAATCAAATACTAGAATAAAGCAAATATTTATGTATGTAGTACTCATTTGTTAAAATAATATGCAGCAATGAAAATAAATGTTGAGAGAAGGAAGACAAACACCAATTTATTTATATAGTATACAAATAAGCAAAATAATATAAAGTATAAAAATCAACATACTGTCTACTCCTTCAGTATCAGTAGAGGTTGTATCTCTAAGTAGGCACAAAGAGAGTTTTGGGGATGCTGATACTAACATAGTTGTGAGGATGTGGGGGCCATTTAAATGTGGGTGTTCCATGGTTAAAACTCTGGTGGGCTTTTCTAAATAAGAAGAGCTAACAATAAAAAGATATCAAAGCAATTCAGTGGGAAGAGGAAATCTTTTAAACAAACAGCACTAGAATAATTGGATATCCATGTGATATGTGATATGTATACGTATGCATATATATCACCACTTACATTAAATTGAAATGGTAAAAATGTAAAATTGGTAATATTAAAACTGTTAGAGGAAATCTAGGAAAATGTGACTTGGGAATATAATGATTTCTTACACAAGTCACAGAAAATGAGGAAAAATACTAAAATTACTTCATCAAAATTAAAAATACAAAAATACTTGAGTCTGGTGTGAAAGTACAGAGCCCTGCCAGGAGTGATCCCTAAGCTCAGAGCCAGAGCCAGGAGTAAGTCCTGAGCACTGCTTGGTGTGGCCCCCAAAGAAAAAAATTAATACTTATGAAGGGGTGGAGAGGTAATACAGTGGATAAGGTGCTTGCCTTGCATGCTGACAGCCTAAGTTCAATTCCTGGCATCCCTGAGTCATCTAGAGCAGTCCCTGAACACAGATCCAGGATTAACTGAGCCCCTCTGTGTATAGTTAAAAACCAATAGAGAAAATACTAAGTAAACATTGTGAAGAAAATGAACAGGCAAAATATAGACTGGGAGAAAGCTCATTCTGAATCTGTCTCTTTTTTTATGACTGACTTCACTCAGCCTGATATCCTCTAGTTCCATCCATGTTGCTACAAGTTGCATAATTTTGTTCTTTCTTAGAGCAGAGTAGTATTTCATTGTATATATGCCACACCTTTAAACAGTCACCTGAATTTGGGCATTTGTGTTGTTTCCATACCTTGGCTATTGTGAACAAACCAACTTTAACATGCACAAAATGTTAGAACAGGCACTTAACAAAAGAAAATTATGAATGACAGATATGAATCTGGAAAAATAAATTTTCTTTCAGGCACCGTGGTTTAAATCACTGTTAATGATAAGGTTTCATGCATAAAACTTTATAGCACTGCACCCTCCACCAGAGTGTGCGCTTCCCTTTAACCATTGTCCCAGTGTGTCTTCCCCCCACACCCCTCCTCTATTCCCCCTTCCCATCTCCATCCTCCCTGCATGGTAAACTTCCTACTAAATACCAGTTCTTTGTTTCTGTTGCTTTTGGACATTGCACACAGGTGTTTTTATTTCTTTGGGATAGCTATGTAGAATTGGAACTGTCATATCAGAGGGTAATGGGAGTGTTTTATTACATAAGAAACTGCCAAAAAGAAGTCAAATGAAGTTGTCCGTTCTTTTGAATGGAAGACGATATTTACACACAATGCATCAGTTATAGGGCTAATAGTCAGGATTATATAAAGTACTCACAAAGCTCAGCAACAACGAAACTGTTAACTCCATCAGAAAGTGGGAAAAGGAAATGAACAGGCACTTACACAAAGAGGACATACAGGTGGCCAATAAATACATCAAAAAATGTTCATGTCACTTATTCTCGGAAAAATACAAGTCAAAATGACAATGAGGTATCATCTCACCCCCATAAGAATGGCATATATCAAGAACACAGGAAACAACAATTCCTGGCCAGTATATGGAAAATAAAACTCATTCACTGCAGGAGGGAATGTTGTCTGATATAGCCATTATGGATAACAGAATGGAGGAAAGAATATGGGATGCAGGGGATGGAACGAGGATTGGCCGAGGCTCCTACTTTGGCTATTCTCAATGATATCGCGATGAACCACAAAGGTGAAAATATCCTTTTGAGTTAGTTTCATTTTTTAAAAATCCTTTAAACAAGCCAGAAAAAAGACAAACACGGAACAATCTCACTTATCTGTGGTATATTGAATACTGGATGAAGAAATGTACTACAGTAAAGGGTGATACCTCGAACACTCTTAACTGCAGTGTTTCGAGAGGAAAGGGACAGAGAAGAAAAGAATCAAGGGAGTAAGAAGAGAATGGGAAGTAATGTGTGACCAAGCACCAGAGCTTCAGTTACACTGGTGATACAAGTGAGTGGTATAGCCATATATCCAAAGCACAGAGTAAACAGACATGAAAAAAAGAAATCTACGCTGCTCCTCCTGGAACTTTGTAATGTGACTATCAAGTTGACAGGCAGGGATGGGGTGGGGGTTGGGAAGGGCACGGAATATGGGAACACTGGTGGAGGGAAGTTGACACTGGTGGTGGGATTGGTGTTGAAATATTATATGCGTAAAACTCAACTTTAAATAACTTTGTAAATCACAATTCTTTCATTACAAAACAGAGGAAAAGTCTTTTAAATGAATGACAAAGTGTGGCATCACTCTATCATATCGTATTTCCATTTTTATGGTGTTTTTTTCCATTTTAATTTTTAAAGTGCTCACTCCTGGCTGGGCTTGGGGACCTTGTGGGGTTTAGGGGTAGAATCCAAGTGGGCAGGTTCAAGGTAAGCACCTAACCCACTCTAAGTCTCCAGCCTCCCCCTTTTGTTTTTTGGTACACCTCCAGTGCTGCACAGAGGTAACTCCTTGCTCAGGAATCACTTCTGGCAGATCTCAGGAGGCTGTATGGGATGCCAGGAATTGAACCCAGGTTCACCTTGTGCAAGATAAGCACGTTAACCACTGTACTACCCCTCTAGTCCCTCTTAGTACCATGTTTATAATAGCTGCACCAATTTACTTCCCATCTAAAGTGCAGCAGAGTCCTTTATCCTTCATGTCCTTACTAACTTTTGGAATTTTGCTTCCAATCCTTGTGCAAGTATTTTCTCTGGTATGTGATGATATTTCATTGCTGTTTCTATTTGAATTTCCCCAATAACTATCACTATCACTATTATCCCGTTGATCATCAATTTTCTCGAGTGGGCGCCAGTACCGTCTCCATTCGTCCTAGCCCTGAGATTTTAGCAGCCTCTCTTTACTCGTTTGTCCCAGCGATGCCGCATTGGAGGCTCTTTCAGGATAAGGGATATGAGACCCATGATTGTTACTGAATTTGGCATATCGAATAGACCACGGAGAGCTTTCCAGGCTCTGCTGTGCGGGCAGGATGCTCTCGGTACTTTGGGAGGTTCTTTGAGAGGGAGAACTAGGCTATAAGAGGTCCGGAAGCTTTGTTTTATAGTCTCTGGATTTTGGCCGTTGATGGGATTACATGGCACCGGGGGCAGTTTGTGGGTGTGGCTGCAAAGCTACTGGAAAATGGGGTTCTGGATGGAGGAGGCCCAGTCCTAATCTGAGCAGGCTTGGAGATCTCAGTTCTGGGTCCCGCACACCTGGGTTCCTCTGCTGGTTCCTTCATGTGTGAAGCTCATCCGAACGTGTGGAGAGGGGCCTTGAGCATGGCTATGACTGGGTTCCAGAGGTCTTTGGCTGCTGGGCCAGTGCTCGGGGCGGGGAGGAAAACTCAACCTGTCCCCCTCCGAGGAGTCCCGGTAATGACAGCCAGGCGCGGGGGCAAGAGATTCCCTAATAACTAGTGATGTTAAATATTTTTCATGTGTTTGTGCACCATCTGTATATCTTCCTTGGAGATGTGTCTATTCAGGGTTAGGTTTTTTTGACCATTTTATTAAATTCGGTTCTTATTTTGTTGTTGTGGAGCTGTGTGAGCTCTTCATATATTTTGGGTATACTCCTTTCAGGTGTATGATGTGCAAATATATTATCTCAATTGCTAACCTACCTTTCTTGTTTTTGTGAGTTTTCTTTGCTGTGTAAATCCCTTTAAACTTGATCCTGTTTTATTTATTAATTATTTATTTATTGGTTTTCAGACCAAACCTGACTGTGCTCAGAGTTTACTCCTGACTCTGCACTCAGAGATCAAGCCTACAAAGTTTGGGGAACCATTTGGGGTTCCAGGGATCAAACTTGGGTCAGCCTCATGATAGCAAATGCCCTACCTGCTGTATTCTCACCCTCCAATTTATTTATTCTTGATTTTGTTTTACTGCCATTGAATTCGAATCTCCAGATAAATTTATCTGTTATGTTGCACCACATATGTTTTCTTCTATACATTTTATGGTTTTTGATCTAAAATCTGAATCTTTAATTCATTTTGAGATAAATTTTGTGTGTTAACCAGCGGTCAGGTTTCCTATCTTTGCATGTATCTGTCCACTTCTCCTAACCACATTTGATGAAGAGGTTTTCCCCCCTTCATTGTATGGTTTTGGCTCTGTTATTATACATTGGATGTGTATATACATGTGGGTTTACTTCTGGGCTCTTGTCTATTCCACTGGATTGTGTATTCTCCTTGGTTCCAATACCACAATGCTTTAATTACTACTGCTTTTAAATATAGTTTGAAGTCAGGAAACATGATACTTCATTTTTTCTTTCTCTCCAAATTGCTTAGGATCTTTACAGTCTATTGAGGTTCATATAAATTTTAGATTTGTTTGTTATATTTTCATAAAAAGTTGCCACTGGTGTTTTGATAGGGATTATATTGAATTTGTATGCTCTTTTAGAAAAATGAGTATTTTAATAAATTTTATTATTCTAATCCATGAGCAACTGATGTCTTTCTACTTATTTGTGGCCTTTATTTCTTAAAAAAAAGTCACAGTTTTCAGCACATAGGCCTTTTACCCCCTTGTTTTGCCTGATCCCAAGTATTCTTTTTTGATGTAGTTGTAAATGGGATTAATTTTGCTTTTTATTTTTTCTTATTAGTTTTATTTGAAATTTATTGAATCTTCATGAGACACAAAGTAAGTTTGCTTTTTAAATATTAATTTTCATTTATTAACTTTCTCCCATTCTCTCTCTTCATATTGTTGTGATGACCAGAGGGCACATACATGTTTGGCTGTGGTACCTGCACATTGACTTTTGGTGTTCACTGGGGTTCACATTCTTTGTAGTGGTGCTCATAAAACCTAGCTGCAGTATGGCCAGAAAATACTTGTAATACCAGGAATCTCAGACAGCAGTTTGCCAGCATCATATTCACCACAGGACGTCAAGTCAAGCAAGTACCAGGGGACTATGCCTGGCTCATTGCTTGAGGGATGCTCCTGGCATTGCCTGGAGGACCAAATGGTACTAAGGATCAAACCTTGCTCTCCTGCATTCAAAGCATGTGCCCTAAAGTTTTGAACTACTTCCAAGTTCAGTTTTAGTTCTTTTACAATTTAAATTTCTTTATATATTTTCCTTGCCTAATTGCTCTGGCTAAGAATTTGAAAACTATGTTGAATAGCAGCATTAAGAGTGGACATCCTTATCTAGTTTCCATATCTTAAAGAAAAACATTCAGTTTCTCTCCATTGAGTTAATTAGCTATGGGTTTATTATGTGGTATCTATTATGCTGTGATATGTTGCTTCTATTACCAATGTCTTGAGGATTCATCAAAGTGGATGTAAATCTTGTGAAAAGATTTTAAAGTATGTATTGATATGAGTATTTTTATTATTTGAAGACTCTTCATACTGTTTTCTATAGAGGCCACACCAATTTACATTCCCATCAACAGTTCACAAGGAATCTTTTTTCTCCATATTTGCACCAATATTTGTTGTTTATTATCTTTTTAAAATAAGTTATTCTCACTAGTGTGAGATAATATCACATGTGATTGTTAAAATTTTTGAAATTTATTTTATTTTATTTGGATTTGGGGGTCACACCCGGCGATGCTGAGGGGGTTACTCTTGACTCTGCACTCAGGAATAACTCATGGCAGTGCTTTGGGGACCATATGGGATGTTGAGGATAGATCCTGGTTTGGCCACGTGCAAAGCAAATGCCTTATCTGCTGTACTATTGCTCTGGTCCCTAAAATTTATTTTAATGTAGACAAAACCCAGAACTGTTGATTCCTTTCTTGAGTTGAAATTGATGTATAACAAAGGTCTAATATTAAAATAAGTAAGTAAAAAATGATGTTTATGTGAAATAGTTATATCTAATCATGAGACTTTTAATTACTAAGAACTCATTAAGAACTAATTAAGCTGTTTGTTGCTACTTGGACCTGCTCTGTTATTGCTTTTGTTTGTTCAGTTTAGTTGGTTTGTATGTTGCTTTACCATCTAATTTGCTGTGCTCCTACGGAAATTTCAGTATTGGGAAATTAGGGAGTGTCTTTTGGTGAGGTCCAGAGACTTCAGGATCTATATAGTAGAGGCTATGAGAGGTGGGCGTGGATGTCTGGGCTTCTAGAAGTACACGGGGTGTGGGGGGTCTGTTCATCACAACTCTGAGAAACATCAAAGTTCTCATCTTGGGCACTGAGTACCTGAAATTATTTGCAGCTTGATGTCACTGCAGAGAATATTTGTGAAGCTGTATAGCTGAGCCCCTGGCTTGGCTGTAGCGGCGGGGGAGGTAACTTCCCGGGTTTCAGCAGGGCAGACACTTGGACTGCCCTCCTCCCAAGAGCCCCTCTGGGTTTTCAGCAGTGGGAACGAGTGTTGCCATGAATCTTAGCTGCTAGAAATGTATTTCCTCAGAAATTTCTTTGGGAATCAGTAGAACAGATCTAGTAGGTGAGTCAACATGGCGGAGGCTGTGTCAAGTTTTTCATTTACCTAATACGTGATAAGTGACTTTTTTACGTTTCTGTTGGCTGTTTGTATATCTTCTTTATTTTTTTTATTTTTTAAAATTTTTTATTGAGTCACCATGTGGAAAGTTACAAAGTTTTCAGGTTTAAATCTCAGTTATACAATGCTCGAATACCCATCCCTTCACCAGTGCTCATATTCCACCACCAAGAATCCCAGTATAGCTCCACCCCGCCCCCCCACACCCCTAACCCCCCACGCCCCTAACCCCCCCACCCTCACCCCCCCCGCCTGTGTAACTAATAAATTTCACTTTACTTTCACTTTGATTGCATACAATATTTCAACAAAACTCACTCACTATTATTGTTTGGAGAGTCTCTCCCCTAAAGTCAGACCTGCTGAAAAGGAAGCATTAGATAATTTGTTTTCCATTGCTGAGGATGAAGAGGTATGAGGCCGAGTGACCACACTTAGTGGCCTCTCGGTTTTGGGTTTCTGTAATTTAGTATTTTAGTAACTAAGTCCAGAGGGATATCTGCCAGAAGTTGCATCGTTGCCAACTTGTACTTCTCAGTTACATTATATTCTACATATGAGTGCAATCTTTCTATGTCTGTCTCTTTCTTTCTGACTCATTTCACTCAACATGATACTTTCCATGTTGATCCATTTATATGCAAATTTCATGACTTCATGTTTTCTGACAGCTACATAGTATTCCATTGTGTAGATGTACCAGAGTTTCTTTAACCAGTCATCTGTTTTGGGGCACTCTGTTTTTTTCCAGATTCTGGCTATTGTAAACAGTGCTGCAATGAACATAGAAATACGTATGCCATCTCTACTATACCGTTTTGCCTCTCTGGGATATATTCCCAGGAGTGGTATTGCTGGGTCGACAAGAATATCTCAGGTTTTATGACCATTTTTGAATTGAGTTACTTGTTCTGTTGTTGAATTTTATTAGCTCCATTTACATTTTGAATATCTACCATTTGAGAGATGTGTGATGTGTATGCATCCACCTTTTCTTTTTATGGGAGTATCTTTCATTGTTTGGAAAGTTTTAAAATGTAATGTATGGCCAGAATCTGGAAACAATTCAAGTGCCTGAAAACAGATGGCTGGATAAAGAAACTATGGTGTATCTACACAATGAAATATTACATAGCTGTTAGGAAGAATAGAATCATGAAATTTGTTTATAAATGGATGGACATGAATAGTTTCATGCTGAGTGAAATGAGTCAGAAGGAGAGGGACTGTATTCACATATATATATATATGTACATATATGACCAGGATAAACAGGAGCCAGGGGTCAGGAGGACTAGTCAATGGTTGTAAAGTTGCCATAAGAGTGTGGAGGTGGGGCCAACATGACAATAGTTGGAAATGATTATTTTGGATAAGAACTGAGTGTTGAAAGTAGGTAAAGGGATATACCTGATAACTTTTTGTCATCTGTATTGCAAACCATAAGTCCCAAAAGGGGAGAGAGAGAGAGAGACAGAGATAGAAAGTGAGAGATAGAGAGAGAAAAGAAAAGTGCCTGCAATAGAGGCAGGGGAGGGGGTGGGAGGTAAACATTGGTTATGGGAAATGTACACTGGTGAAGGGATGTGTGTTGAAACATTACATGACTGAAACCCAATCACGAAGAACTTTGTAACTGTGTGTATATCACTGTGATTCAAAAAATTATTTTAAGTGTCATGTTGTTAATTCTTTTGTTTTTCTTACTGTTGGAGTTAAGTCTGCAAATACTTCTTTGATTTTGAGGTCCTGGAGTGTTTCTGTAGTATTTTCTTCTATCTTTTATAGTTTTTGTTCTAATACCAGTCTTTTATCCATTTTAGTAATTTTTGTGTGTTTTTCAATAGCTATCTACTTGATATTTTGCTTTTTAGGCTACATCCAGTGGTTCTCAGATTTTACTCCTGGCTCTATATTCAGGGATTACTTCTAGAGAAGCTCAGAGGGACATAGGGACTGCTGGGAATTGAATCTCTGTTGGCCTTGTGCAAGGCAGGCGAACTGCCCATTGTATTATCTCTAACATATCTACTTTTAGGCTGGGAAAAATTTGGCTGGAGTTCAACACAATTTTAACACATAGTAAGTTGCATCTCAGCAAATATCTCAGAAAATATGAATGAAAAAATGGCTAAATAAAAATCCTACAAACCTTATTTCAATAATTAAGAGCTTAGAGTGAACCCTCATATAAATAAATAATGTATATAGAGAAACTAAGCATTGAGTGAAGAAAGAAAAGTCCTTTTCACAAATAGTAATGGGAAAATGGGGTAACCGCATGCATAAAATGGATATTGAACTGCTATATACAAAAGTTAACTCAAAAAAAAACAATTAAAGACCCAAATACGCAAAACATATTAAAGAAAATATAGGCAGAATACTCTATGATATTGGCTTCAAAAGGTGTCTTCATTGATTGTACAAACTCATTTGCCAAATAAAACAAAAGCAGGTCAGGGAATTTGGCACTAAGGACTGGAGTCCTTGCTTTGCATGTGAGAGTCTCAGGTTTAGTTTCTATCTCTGCGTGGATCTCCAAACATCAATGAAAAGGATAATACAATAATAGAGAACAAATGGGACTATATCAAATTTCAAAGTTTTTTAAAAAGAATTTTTTGAGGCATACTTGGGAGGTACCCATTCCTGGCATTCACTCCTGGCAGGGTTCATGAGGTGCCAGGGATCGTACCTTGGTAAGTCCCATGCAAGTCAAACACCATACCCTCTGTACTATCTCTCCCACCTCTCAAATTTCAAGGTTTCTTCACAGCAAAAGAAACTGTAGCTAAAATATAAATTCTATTAAATGAGAGAAAATATTTACACACCCTAATCTGACAAAAAAGCCTAAAATCCAGGATATGAAAAGCAGTCACAATATTTTTTAATTCTTTTAAAAATATTTTTTATTTTATAAAGTAGTTCACAATATTTGATTACCTTTAATATTCAAACACCAGTCCCACCACCATTACGCCTTCCTACCACCATATTTCAGATGTTTCCATCCCAAACGTCAACCCCTGCCCCAAAGTAGAACCAAAATAATATATTTTGTATTGTTTGTTACGAAAAATCGCTGAAAATGCTAAAATAAGAAGCTTTCTTAGGGGAAAGAGTGTGAAGACTGTTGTATTTCACCGAAAGGCCATTACGCCCTTCTATAAGAGATCACTAACATGTTGTTAAAGGTTGAGCCTTGTGTGCTCATATATACAAATCTGTAAAAAAATATTTACCTCTAAAATTGGTTGTCTTCTACTTTGAATCCCATCAAATGTGGGTTGGAGTATGGGTTGTGTGTGATATGAGTTGTCCTGCAGCCACAAATGTGGCCATGCGGTCCAGGAATAGGTTCACTCGTGGGTGAGGCTTGGCTGGAGCATGTGGAGAACAGCCATGAGCATGGCAGTGGTTGAACTCTGGAGCTTTTCGGCTGCACGGGCTGGGGCCCTTGGGATGGGGCGGGGTCTTACCCAACCCCTCTGGGGCTCCCTGAATGAAACAGCCTGGCATAGGGTCTGGTGGCATGGTTATGGTGAGTGTCATATTATGCTCCCTTCCAGGAGAGAAGGACATGGGATTCTCGATCATGGCTGATGACAAGATTATCTGGCGCCAGCCAGACAGTCACAATATTTGCAGCAAAAAAAAAAAAAAAAAAAACAAACTAGCAAAAATGGAAAGAAGACATGAAAAGATACTTCCCCCAAGGAAGACATGTAAATGATCAACAGGAATATAAACTACTCATCATTACTGATTATCAGAGAAATGTACATCAAAACAGCAATGGGATATCATCTTACTTCAATGAGAATGGCATATATAAAAATAGAAACAACAAGTGATGGTGGTGATGCAGTGAGAAAGGAAACTAATTTACTGCTGAAGAAAATGGAAAATGGTATAGAAACATTTCACAAAAACTTATGCTTTAGCAATTCTACTTCTTTGTGTCTATTTAGAGAACACAAAAACACTAACTTAAAAATATGGACTGTTAATATGGTCCTGCAGGTAGAATGCTTGACATGCACACAGCAAACCCAGGTTCAATCCCCAGCACCCCATATGGTCTCCCAAACTCTTCCGGGAGTGAGTGCTGTGCACAGAGCCAGAGTAAATCATGATCATCGCTGGATGTGACCCCAAAACCAATTAAAAACACACAGAACTAAAACCAAAACTGTTGGAATGACATAGATAATATAACAGGTAAGGCACTTGTTTTGCACACAGCTGACCTGGATTCAATTGCTGCATCCTATACAGTACTCCAAGCTGTGATTTTTGAGTAATCCTTGAGGCTTACTTCTGCAAAGCCATGAGTAAGCCCTAAATACATCAGGTGTGACCCCAAAACAAAAAGAGGGAAAGGAAGGAAGGAAGGAAGGAAGGAGGGAAGGAAGGAGAGGAGGAAGGAAGGAAGGAAGAAAGGAAGGAAAGAAGGAAGGAGGGAAGGAGGGAGGGTAGGAAGGAAAATATATAAGCCTACCTATGTTTGTTGCAGCAACATTTATAATAGTAAAGATCTGGAAACAATCCACATGGTTTGAACAAACACACAATGGAATACTACTCAGCTGTAAGAAAAGATAAAATATCATGTTTGCTGCAACATGAGTGAGACTAGGTGTCATGTTAAACAGTCAAAAGGAGAAAACAAGTACCAGATGACAAGAGGGAGGGAGGGAGGAAGGAAGAGAGGGAAGGAGGTTGGAAAGAAAGAGGGAAGGAAAGAAAATATATAAGCCTACCTATGTTTGTTGCAGCAACACTTACAATAGTGAAGATCTGGAAACAATCCACATGGCTTGATAATTATGGTACACACAATTAAATACTATTCAGCTGTAAGAAAAGATAAAATCTCATGTTTGCTGCAATATGGGTGAGACTAGGTGTCATGCTAAGCAGTCAAAAGGAGAAGACAAATATGAGATGGCCTCAGTTCTGTGAGGTATATAAAGAAACATCAATGGAATATACAAAGTCCAATGAAAATAAACCCTTAGAATCTGGCAACAGTTTGCTCCAGCAGGGCAGGGGGGCAGGATTGGAACTGACAGAAAAATCCCTATGGACAGTGGTGTAAGGATTCTGTTGCTCATCGATTTGTTCAAGTGGGCACCAGTAACGTCTCTCATTGTGACACTTATAGTTACTGTTTTTGGCATATCCAATACGCCACGGGTAGCTTGCCAGGCTCTCCGAGAGGGACAGAGGAATCGAACACGGGTAGGCCGCGTGAAAGGCAAACGCCCTACCACTGTGCTATCGCTCCAGCCCAGGTGTAGGGATAACAATGGTTATGTAGTGTGATAACATTTTAAGCCTAAAATGTAAACATTTGAATTCTTGTAAACCAATGTTACCTCAATAAATAAAAGCTTTTCCATTTCTTTCCTGGATATCATCAAGGAAACAATTTATTTCACCCTTATTCTCACTTCCAGGTTTGTTCTGTGCTCACCTTCAGAGGGTTAAGTATTTTCTATCTCATCCTGTTCTATAATGTTCATACTACATCTTTCACTTGTCTCCCTCTATGCCTATTGTAATAATAGACCAACTACTGGGCAGAATTGCTTCCTTGGCATCCAGGAAGCAGATTTCATGTACATGGGCAATTGATTTGTTTTTAATGCACCTATTATTATGAATAGCCTTCTGGCTCAAGCTGAGATCAGGCAAGCTACATCCAGTATCTTTTCTTGTCTATTTCTAGTTTGGATATCAGGAGGTGTGAACATTTATATTCATTTCCCAGTAGCATTGTTTCCCATCAGTACTCTTTCCTGATTATGGACAATAAAACTTGTCTTATTTGTCTTTGAACTTCTTTTGTCGCTACAGTAGCACCTTGACTCTTTTTCATAACAAATATCACTTGGCTCTTGGATTCAAGGTGATGCTGTGTCATCAGATATCTTAAGTTACCCTCATAAAGATAAATAAAGTGAGTGATATACAGGGAAAGCCTGTGTACCCACCTTCTTGAGATGTTCTAAATATATCATCCATTCTCAAGTAGCTTAATTTAGGCCTAGGGCATTGAGCTGATGCAAATGACCTATTGACCTTCACTCTAGGTAGAATGTTCTTTTGAGGAGGGCATGCCTAGTAGTGCTCAGGGATAAATCTTGCCTTATGCACTCAGGAATAGGGGGACCATATTCGATATATGCGATGCTGGGAATTGAACCTAGGTTGGCTGCATACAAGGCAAGAGCCCCACCTGCTCTACTATCTCTTGGGTCCTAGCCAAAACATTCTCTTGGACAACAAAAGAGGCCAAGCAAGGGAGTACCTTTGGACTAAAATAGAATACATAAGAAATAGAAGGTCTTACAAGAAGTTATCTTGGTCAAGTGAATCCCAAGCACTAATCTTCAAATCAATGATAGTCTATGACATTTTCATCAGTCTGCTAATATATGAGATTTGTTGGCTTACTGACCTTTCTTGAGAAGACTTTCCTCAGTTAAAAACTACGTATTTTCTATGTTTTATATATTTTAGTGTTTAAATATAATTTGCTAGTGTGCCCACATGGCAACATTAAGCATTGATATCTTTATCCTGGTCTTCAAAGTTTGGGGAAAAATTTTAGCAAAACTGGATCTTTGATAACCAATTTTTAATTATTAGTGTATTTTCTAATGATTTTAAGACCTGGCAGTGCATCAGTGTTATGGGAAGCCTTGTTAAAACTATGTATTTTTGGCTCCTACCCCCAGATATTCTAAGAGTATTTACCAAGAGTAAATATTTGCTGAAGGAATGAGGCTGGTCCTGAGCCATAAAGGACCTTCAGTGCTTGAGTGAGGAATTAACATTTAGAATAAAATGGAGAATTATTGAAGATTTCAAAAAAATATTGACTATCAATCATGGCTAAAATTATATTTTAGAGTCATACCTGATATCTTTATTTTTAATATCAAGAGACAAGAAGGCACCTCACATCCAGGTTTTGCTCTTAAATCCCAATCTCTATTAGAACTATTATTATTCTCTTACCTCAAGCAAGAAATGTCAGCATCATCTTTGCTGTTTTTTCCCTTATCTACCCAATATGTTATGTCATGGTACCATAGCAATTGCTCACAGAATCATCTCTTTGTCTTTTGCCTCACAGTGTCCTATTTTTTCCATCAAATTTGGGGCCAAGAAGATAGCTCTAAGTACTGGAGTGCATTCCTTGAATAAATAAGGCTCCAAGTTTTATTTCTTATACCATTTGTCTCCTCAACCCCAAGGACTGCCAGTATATCCTTGGTATTTCTCCTCCAATCACTGGGACAATGCACCAAAACTGTCAGCCCCACACAGGAAGAGTGGGTCTTAGACCCTAGGCTTCTTTGAAGAGACTTTATTTTTCTATATATTTATATGTGTATATGTGTATATAATAAATCTTGGCAGAACATTATTTATTCTTTATTTAAATGTATTCCTTTCCTTGCCCTCTTGTGGTTGTTGTAATAATAATTATATACAGATATATATATAAAAACTCATATAAAATGAAATAATTTAACAGAATATCTTAATTCTTTTTCGGTTTGTTTTGGGGACCCACCTGTCAGTCTTCAAGGCTTGCTCCTGACTCTGTGTTCGGGGATGACTCCTGGTGATGCTCGGGGACCATATGTAGTGCCAGGAATATAGTTGGGGCTGGCCACATACAGGAGAGTTCTTGATCCCTGTACTATCCACCCGGTCCCTAAAATGCATTTGCCTACTTATTCTGTGGTGCTGGTGATGGTGTGATACATGCTTATAGTGCAACAGAGATAGCATACCTTGTTGTGGAGATAAAGACATCAAACACTTGAGCATGTGAGGCAGTGCCAGAAATTGAACTTGATCCTTGTAACCTCAGGCTTGCAAGGCAGGCACTTTTGCTACTGAGCTACCCCCTCCCCCAACCCCCTCACATAGTACACTCAACTTGTCATTTACAAAATCTGATCCATTATTTGTTTTCTTCCTTTTCAATCCATCCATTCTTTACATTGACACCACAGTTTATTGTTTATTTAATTTTAGTTATTGTTTTTTGGATTACACTCAGCAATGCTAGGGACTTACTCCTGGCTCTGTGCTCAGGAATCACTCCTAGTAGGGTTAGAAGGACTGTATGGAATGTTGGAGATTGAACCTGCTTAGCTTAGCACCTTACCTGGTATACTATCTGTCTGGCACTGGTTTTCTTTATAAAATGCAGATGTGATATTACCCTCCTACACACAAAAAATCCCTAGTGGTTCTTTTGTATATCCAAATAAAACCTATCCTTCTGAGAATGTCATTTTGTTTTTGTTTTTGCTCAGTGGTTACTCCTGCATCCCCAATCAGAAATTACTCCTGGTGGGGCTCTGGGGACCATATGGGATACTGTGGATCAAATCTGGATTGGCTATGTGAAAGGCAAGCATCCTACCCACTGTACTATCACTACAGCCTCTGATCTTGGTATGCAACAACTCTGTAAAGAAGGTATTAACCCCATTTTACAGCTAAAAACAGAAGCTCACAAAGGGAAAACAACTACTAGGGTCACACAGGTATGCAACGGTGGGAGTAAAATTAAAATCTAGGTCACCTGTGATGCTATGGCTCTAGCCATTATAGTAGATACCTTCTGAAAAGCAGAGAAATGGTGGGTACTGCATGTATTGTTAGAATGATGGTATGGTAGTTACACAATCCTGTCTCCTGGGTGGGGCACATACTTTTGAGACTCACACAAATGAGCAAAGAACCCTGTTCTACCTCTTAATGGTTCTGTAGACTTAAACAAATGACTTAACCTCTTAGAGTGTCCGTTCCTTCACTTATAAAGCAGGGACAAATAATCCCACCCATATAGAATTTTTGTGAAAGTAACATGAGATTATTTATGCTAAGGGACAACACAGAGCTAGGTTCACAGGAGATTTTCAATGAGTGTCTTCACCTACCCTCAACCCCCTTCCTATAATCTTGAAGATCAAATAAGGAGAAAAACAGAATTGGACTGTAGGGAGTCTGAGATGGAAAACAAGACTCCAGGGTACATTCTTTGTCTTGGGGTTCAAAAGAATTCTTTTCAGAGTCTCAAGATTAGTGCTCCAGTAGGGCAATAACCAGTCTTTGGCATAGGGAGATCCCTGGGAAAAGGACATATTTATGCTCCAGAGACCATACTGCCCACTATTTGTCTTTTCTCATGCCTAGAGCATTGTGAAGTTTTATTAAAATGCAAGCGTTTCCTGGGAGAAATAGCATACATATTAACTTTTTGGCCTGATTAGCTTTTTTTTCCACTTTCTCAGTAGAGTCCTTCCATGTCTCTGTGCTTTGAGCTCAGGTCATGATCTGATCTGAGGTACTGAAAACCCATCCCCAACTGTTAAAAATCTTTATCAGTAATCTAAGCCTTCACATCCTTCAGAAGCGTACTGTGATAGCTCCGTCAGTTTCTACCTTCCCACCGCTGTCCCTCTCCCCAGGGAACACAGGGACCTAGACTTTCCTGGACTCCTCAGGGAATTTGAGATTTTCGGGTACGGAGTCTTGTCTTGAATTCCAGCGTGTACTTGATTTGCCTTGTGACCTTAAGCTAATATATACTTTGACCTAATTAATTCTCCGGGAAAGGGAGTCGGGGAAGGCAGTGGCAGCTAGAGTAGGTAAAGCTATATACATATACACATAATGGAATACTATGTAGCTGCAAGGACCAATGAAATCATGCAACTCGCTGCAGCTCGGATGGAGCTGGAAGATAAGTGAAGTACACCAGAAGGACAAATACAGGATGGTCTCTTCGGAACACTTCTTTCCTCAGATCCCATTCAGTCCACTATGGGGTACTTAAAGAACTACGTTCTTGGGCGTCTAGCTCAGTCCCCGGCTGCATTTCCACAGGCTGCGCAGTTTTTTTTCTCTCCCAGCAAGAGGGTTAATGAGATGCTATGTAGAAAAGGCTTTGGCTCCCTCGCCTCTCCTGGGGAGCCGAGTAGCTTGGTAACCACCCCGCGACCTCATGATTAGTGCATTAGACACATGGGCCCTTAGGGGAAACAGAGATTCCCCGAATTGCGGCTCCGGCCCTGAGGACTGAGGCTCAGCTCGGTCGGGGACTCTCGGGCTGGTCAGCCCTCCCGACTTCCGCGATTCACGTGTTCTCTAGGGGAGCCAAGGAAGCTCTTTTCCAGACCCTCGAGGAAGTAGGGCCTCAGGCTGGGACTGTCAAAGCGACGTCCACGCCCCTCTACCTGCGATGGGCGTGATGGGGCGGTGAGTACTGTGAACACTTCCTTCTGAGAGTGGCTCCGCCAAGTCACTCGTGCCCGAAACGCTGCAGCCGAGGAGGCCTGAGCTCAGCCCGGGGATCGGGCGGCCCTTGTCCAGGCTGGAGGCTCGACCTGACCCGAACTTCGGCTTCTCCAATTCGGGACAGAGAGTCTGGAGGAGCTTGAGGAAAGCTCCGGCTCCCGCCCCCGCGTGGGCCCAGCCCCCTCCGGAGTCACTGCACCTCCTTCCTTTCCTGGCTGGGTCCCCGGCCCAGACCCGGCTCTCCGCGGCTCCTCCGGGCTCCAAGTTGGCGCAAACAAAGCCCTGATTGACTGCCTGTAGAGGCGGGCCTCGCGGCCGGGCCGCCTCCTCCCTTCCTCGGCCTGCCAGGGATTTGCAGGGAAGGGCGGGGGCGGAGAGGGGGAAACTCCGGGGGTGTACTGGACTGTGTGCCGTTGAGCCCGCGCGTTTGAGAAGATTGTGCCCACCCTCCGTCCCAAACCTGGACTGTCCCTTCCTCGACCCCCTCCCCACACACACACCCCACAATTAGGCCCCGGGAAGGAACATGGGTCTCCAGAGGGCAGGGTGGAGTCTTTCAGGGGCTAGCTCTTTTCCGGGGGTCTCCCGGGTCAGCCGAGTTCCAGACTGCTTGTGAGGAAGGAGAGCGTGGGCTCCAAGAGCGAGCGGGGGCTTCCTTGGGGGACTTGGGGTTCATCTGTGCCCGTTCTGGAAGCTGCGGGAAGGGCCAGGCAAGAGGAGAGTTGGTGCTCTCTCTTTTCCGTTTTCGTCCTCCTCCTTCTGGGAATCTGGACCGGGAAGCCCGGCTGCAGCAGCCCGGGAAAGGGAGTTGGGGAAGGCAGCGGCAGCTCGAGGGGGTAAAGCTAGTAAGAGGAGGAGGAAGGGCTGTGCAGGAGAACGAGGCGAGGCTGTAGCGGCTGCCTGTTGAGGGAGGAAAAAGGTGGGGGGGAGGAGGGGGAGGAGAGAGATGACATGGGGAGAGGAGGAGGGGGGTTGGATGTGGGAGGAGGAGGAGAGGGCTCGAGGGACCGTCTGTCGCGGGACAGGCTGGTCAGCTGGGGGAGCTGAGCCGGGAGGAGGAGGCAGCGGCAGCAGCAGCAGCAGCGCTGAGAGCAGCCGCAGCAGCAGCAGAAACAAGTACCAGCTACACAACGGCTCCTCTGGCCGCGCGGCCACAGTCCCTGGGTCGCGATGGCGCTCCAAAGCCAGGCGAGCGAGGAAAGCAAGGGGCCCTGGCGGGAGGGAGAGCAGGAACCGCACGAGCCGGTGGGGAGCCCCGAGCCGGAGCCGGAGCCCGAGCCCGAGCCGGTCCCAGTGCCTCAGCCCGAGCCCCAGCCCGAGCCTCAGCCCCTTCCAGATCCTGCAACCCTGCCAGAGCTGGAGTTTGAGCCCGAGTCGGCGCGCGAGCCCGAGCCCACGCCCACAGTGGAGACCCGCGGCACGGCTCGCGGCTTCCAACCCCCCGAAGGGGGCTTTGGCTGGATGGTGGTTTTCGCGGCCACCTGGTGCAACGGCTCGATCTTCGGCATCCAGAACTCCTTCGGGATCCTCTACTCCATGCTGCTGCAGGAAGAGAGAGAGAAAAATCGCCAAGTGGAGTTCCAAGCAGGTAAGTGACCCGGCGCGCCCCACCTGGCATTCGAAGCGGGAGTGGCAGTCAGTTACCATTGCCCCAGACCCCGGACCTCCTGGAGCTCGGCGCCCCCCCTCCAGCACGCTGCTCAGACACCTCCCTCTTGCCCCTTGCCCTTGGCTTTGCTAAGGCGCAAGTTGCCGAGAGCTCTGGACAGCTTAGATAGCGGAGACTACGGACAGGGGTGGGACCAGGACATTAGTGATCATAAGCAAGGAATGAACATTTCCCATGATAAATCCAGTGGCATCTTTTGGGCTTGTTTAACATTCTCTGCCGTGTGTACTGGGGGAAATATTTTAGCTTCGGGTTTTTTTTTTTGGGGGGGTGGGGGTTGTGGGAAGGGGCGGGGAGTCGTGGAAAGAGGAGAGTTGGAAGGCGGAACGTGCTTTGAGAGAAACATTGCATTTCAGATCTCTTCAGCAACCTCTGCTCCTGTACGGGGAATTAAGGTATCAAAAACATGTTGACCATTGGGGTGACGCTGTGTGAAGCCTCAAACACATGCCAGGCATTTGTGTATGAAGAGAGAGGAAAGCAGCGAGTGTGTACAAGTGGGGCTGTGTGCAAGTATCTTATGGGGCTTATGGTGGGGTCGAACTAGGCCCAAGCATTCTTCTAGTCACCCTGCAGAAGGGAGAAGGTCTCCATGCCCTTTGAACTTGAACCCCAAAGGAGGCAGGATGCCAGTCTCTGCAGTCTTTTGCATGACCAGTTGATATGTTCGGCCTTGAGGCGGGCTTATTCCATGTCATTTTCCAACCTCCTAGACGTGGTGTTCTCCACCTGTACTGTAGCAACAGGGTGCAGTTTTAGGTCTTCAACGGAAATGCAGGTCCTCACACCTCCTTTTTCTCAAGGCACACTCAGCCTTCCCTAAGCAGGGTTGGGGTGGGATCGTCATCATTCTTCAGGCGTGGGGTCATGGGACTGCAGGCATGCTCTTCTCACCGAGTGGGCCTGTGGATTCAGGTCTGAGGAGATAGCTGGCTTCCTAAGCAAGCAACCCGTCAAGGCCTTCAGCAATTCTGATGAGTCTCAGGACTCCGCCACGAGACTAGGAATACTCGCTCCCTCTCGTGACACCTCGCAACAGCTTCACTCTCCACCCAATAGAAGTTCGTAGTTGAACATATTTGGCTTTATCTTTTGCTGCCCAAGGGCAAAAAAGAGGCTCCCTCCTCCAATCAGGCTCAGCAGTACTTCAGCTCCTCTCTGAGGAGGCCTAAATATTAGATCTAGTGGAAGCCTTGAGTTCTAGAGCATCCACATCTGGATTCTTTAACACCTTTCAAGACTGTCCTTCCCTCTCATCCAAGGACTTGGTACATTGCACGGTACAGGGGGGTTCTTTTTGCCTCGACATGTGGCATTGGCCCAGTAAAGTGCAGGCCTGGTGTGTGAATGAAGAGCTGCCCAGGGTAGTTTCAGCACTGACCCTGATACATTGAAATCTAAATGGAGAAGCAGCTTCTAGAGGAAGGTCACTGCCACACGCATCCCTGCAATGAACTTTTCTCGGTGTGGGTGCTCCCTACCTTGAGAAGCGAGCCTGGTACAGCATCTGGTTGTTGCCTACTTTACCCCAGAGAGCACTGTGGAACACTTCCCGTGGTTGAAGGCAGGAGGTCAGTGGCAAAGGTCTGGGTAAAATTTCATGGGAAACAGTAGAGGGTGGCCTGCAGCTAGTCTCTGGCGTTCATGTGGCGTAAGCAGGCTGGAGCTGGAGCCTTCAGAAGTATAATGAAACTTGGAAAAACCACTATTGTACCAGGAAGAGGTTCACTGCTGGGGAACAAACTTCAAAGTAGGTGATCATAGGGGACTCAGGGGGAGGGCTGGCTGGGACTTTCCGCTCAAAACCTCACAGTGCAGCAGGGAAGGGGGGGGCTGCCTTGGTCAATGCAGAGGTGTGGCTGGTGTGTACTGGGACACAAACTGATCCATAGAAGGGCTGGAGTTGCAAGTTTAAATCATGGAGAGTATAGATCAGGAAGGAATGGAAAAAAATGTTTATGTTCTCAGAGTCTCATAATACTTTCACGTGTTGTGAATTAATGAAAATTAGTTTTGATTAGTGGAGGCTCTCAGGAGCAACTGGTTTTTGTTTTGTTTTTTGGTTTTTGGTTTTTGCGTCACACCCAGCGATGCACAGAGGTTACTCCTGGCTCATGCACTCAGGAGTTACTCCTGGTGGTGCTTGGGGGAACCATATGGGATGCTGGGAATCGAACCCAGGTCGGCCGCGTGCAAGGCAAACGCCCTACCATTATGCTATTGCTCCAGCCCCAAGGTTTTTAATTTGGAAAAGCCCAAAACTCTACGACATTCCCAAGCTCCTAAAATGTCGTAATCAATACTACCTTCTGTGAGCCTCCAGCTTTCCTTAGCAATCATTTCACATGTCTCTCCACCTGAATACATTTTCATAGTTCAATAAAAACTTTCTAGTGACTTTTGCCACAGTACTGGTGTTTCAAAGGGATAGACACTGGTATAAGTTTGCTAAAATATTCAATTATTGTTTGCCTGATAGCCATTGTGGTGAATGTGTAACACACAGTTAAGGAGGTTGGTACATTGTCTATTTCTATAGTTGTTATGTGTTACCCATCTCTATCAGTGTTTGGAATGTCTTCCCAACTCTAAAATTGGTTAATTTAATATTTGGAGACATCTAACAAAATATGTTCTTTTTGACTAAGCCAAATATCTTCCCAGCCCTGAAGTTATACTGATTAGTTTAATGTGCCTAGGATTCTGCAAAGGATTGGAATTGTCGTGAGGGAACCCCAGAGAAAGACAGTTTTTGATGTTTGGTGGCTAATTTCACACCAGACAGGTCTCTACTCATAGAAAATACCACTGGAGTAGAAGGGAATTCAGATCATTCTGGAGAATGCAGTGTACAGTTTTTGTGGACTTCATAATGTGTGCAGTTCTCTGGTTGCACCAGCAATAAATATTATGCCCTGTCCTCACTTGTTAGAGAGGGAAGCTAACATTCTTGGGGCACAAGGCCTATGAGTACTGGCAGGTAAAATGTTCTCTGGATAGAAGTAGTTTACCAAGGTCTAGTTTAGGGGAAAATGGGAAATATTGGGTGAGAAAGGAATTTACACATTTTGTAAAGTTTGTGGGAAATTTGGGAGTCCTTCAACTCAGACAAAGCTGCTGGTAGAGCAGAGATCTTAGAAATGACTGCATTGCTTCCTATGATGAGAGGTGAGCCTTTCTAAGGAAAGAAGAGCAAGGTGTCATTACTTGCAGGTCCCAGTTTGTTAGCGACAATTCTTTTGTTGTTGTTGTTGTTTTGGGGCCACACCTTAATAGTGTGTGGTGGTGCTGTTAATAGTGCTCAGTTCTTACTTCTGGTGAAGATTGTGGGACTGCATGTGGTGATTGAACCTGGGTTGGCTACATGCAAAGAAAACCCTTTACCTACTGTACTATCTCTCTGCTCTGCCCTCAATGACAATTCTAAATAAATTGGAGCTCGGGTGCGGTTATGGGTTGGAGGTCTAGAGGACAGGGAAAAACAAGCTAGAGTTGTTAAGACTGGCTCAAAGCTTTGGTCTTTTTTTAAATAAAATAGAAAGGTTTATGGGAAAGAAGGGAAAGGAAAAGACACTCCCTAGCTAGGGAGGAACTTAGTACAAGACTATGTTTGAAGACGTGGTCTTTTTGAACGTGCTCCAGAGTAAACCCATTATCCTGAACTTTCAATCTTGACTACTAGTGTAGCACTGAGAATAAAACATGATAGGAGACAAATTTTTTAGAGAAGTTTATAAGCATGCTCCTTATAGATATCCAGGTAGTGGATGTAGTATTATTACCATCTAAGGAAAAGAACAAAAATCAGGAAGGTTCATTATTGGGCAAAAGAATATTGGACTCATGGACAATTATGATAGAATATTCTATACTTGGGGAAATGGTACTGTCTTTGGACAAACAAAAGTTCATAATGTTGAGTGGGGTGAGGGATAGACACGACAATCTTTATATACCTTCATTGTAGTGTACTTTACTTGTTCTCTGGATTGATCTCCAAATTGTTTATTTGGAGAGATAAATATATTGGTTCACTGGATTGATTCCTAAATTGTTTATTTGGAGAACTAAATATACTTGGGGAAAACCTTTCAATGTGTTCCCTTTGACCCATTGGTCAGCTTCCTTCAACTTATTTTTCTACATCTTCTTCAACCAAACTGTGTCCCAAATTGGGACCATGACTCTTACTGGAAGGGATGAGTAGAGGTTGGGGCATTTGAAAGCTAGGAATGTTTATTCAAAATAGAGTGGCTATTTGAGGCCCTGCTGAAGTCTTAATTAGTTTGGGAGGGGGTAGGTACACTCCAGTGGTACTAGGACACACCAGAACTATACCCATTACTGTTCAGGAAACCAAGAAAATGTGGGGATCAAATCCAGGGCTCTGTGCACGCCAAACATGTGCTCCAAACCTTTGAACTGTGTTCCAGGCCTTTACATTTAAATCTGTATTTCAATGGGCTGAAGAACAATAATATCAGATAGACAGTGATTTGGTATTAGATTACTTTTGCCTCTGACTTGCTCTATCTATGACTTTGAGTGTGAACTTTAATAAGTGTATGCCTCAATTTATCTAATTTTTAAGTTTATTTCCTCACATTCCCTTCCCTTTGTTGTTGTTTTGGTTATTTTAGTGATAACTGAGGGATACAAATATTTGGTTGTGTTGTTTACCAGGGGTAACGCACTTAGTTGTGGTGCTTACACACTTAATTGTGGGGCTCACACACATTTGGTTTTGGTGTACCAAAGATTGCACACTTTGCAGTGGTGTCCGGTCACTAACAGCAGTAACTGGACTTGTACTCTGGCATCTGGGATGGTGCCAGAGATCTAACGTTTGTCCTCACATTTGCCAGACAGGTGCTCTACTGCTGAGTTATCCTAACCCAGCTGATCTATTTTTACAATGAAAGGGTTCAACCATATGAGTTTTCTAGATGTGCTATCATCTTCTAAAAGAATTCTGTGATAATTTATTCTTTACTAGTCACTGGACATAAATTTCGACTCATTTGTACAAATGCAAGTTTTTAAATCTGTCTGAATAAGGGTGAGGACACTTTGGGAAAAAATGGGAAAGCAATGAAAAGCTGTATAAATAACATTTCCCTGTGTACCTGAAAATGAAGGAGGTGATAAAATATACCAATGTGGTTGAAAAGATATTCTTCTTCTTTTCCTTCTTCTTCTTTTTTTTTTTACTTTTGGAGTCACACCCGGTGATGCTCAGGGGTTACTCCTGGCTCTGGCAGTGCTTGAGGGACCTTATGGGATGCTGGAATCGAACCTGAGTCGGCCACATGCAAGGCAAGTCCCCTACCCGCTGTGCTATGGCTCCAGCCCCAGATATTCTCCTTATTAAAACTCTTATGTAAAAAAAAAAGTTTTTATGTACAACAGTTTCTCCAGGAATACCTTCTATTGGGCAGATTTGTGCAGAGTTGGCCTTCTTAGGAGGTTATAGTGGGGAAAACAAGACTATAGTTTGTGATCCTGAAGAATGTCCTATTGGGTAGCCACAATTTCTGGTCAATTTCAGCCTTTATTCAGGGTTTATTAAGAGCTTGATCATTGGGATAATAGTACAGAGCTCTCTCCTTTTTCCTGGATTTATTCTTGCTTATAATTGGAAATAATCTTTCCAGTTCCATTAAAATTAGAAACAGATTAGAAACATTTTCAGAAATATGTAAAGAATATTTCACCTTTAGAGCAGATATGTTTCCCAGAAGGGTGTACTACTATTTTTTACAATAGCATCTTTTGGTTTTGTTGAATTTTGAAAAGAAAGAGTTGTTTATTCTTTTTAGATTGTGAAAAGAGTGGGATTGCCTGTTTTAACTTATTTTCTGGAGCCAGAGCAATAGTATGGTGGGTAGGGTGCTTACCTTGCATGGGGTCTGCCAGGGTTTGATCCTCTGCATCCCATATGGTCCTCCAAGCACTGCCAAAAGTGATTTCTGAGTGCAGAGCCAGGAGTAAGATCTGAGAACCACCAGGTATGACCCACCTCCTTGGTCTTGCCACCCCTAAAAAGTTATTTTCACATGGAATTGAATGAGTAAACAGTAGAGAAAAATATTTTTTGTTTATTTTTTGTTTTGGCCACACCCGGTGGTGCTGAGGGGCTACTCCTGGGTCTGCACTCGGGAATTAGTTCTGGAAGTGATGCCAGTTCTAGAGAAAAAGTGTTTTTTAAAACACACTATGCCTCAAGCCATGAATTATGAACACTCTATCTGAAAGGATGTATGTATATGAAATCAGATCTAATGTAACAGAGGTTCTTAAGGGCCATGAGGGACAAGTATAATGGACCCAGATTAGATGAGTTGTTAGATGAAAGAGATGGAGAGGATGTGATCAGCTTGTCCTAGAATCTTTTGCAGGTTCACATCAGTGGGACTTATAAACATTTATGCTTTTATCTTCCCTTTATCCTGCATCCATCTTAATACCCAAAGGTCACTAGGAAAAGGGTTTAGGTCGCTTCAGTTCTTTAATATTTCAGGAATGACAGAGGGCTAAATTAAAGGAGTTCTTTTAGACAGCTGCCTTAAAGGTGGTACTGTTTTACTAATGTGAAATCACTGCACACTTACTTATGCGTGAGGGCTGTGACCTGTCTGAGAAGTTTGAGGAAGTACATGCCTATTAATCCCAGTAGCCCGGTACTCCTCTATACTCTACCTATGTTCTAGCTTCTGGAGTTAGTAGGAAAGGAAGGGATAAAATTTGCTGTCCCAACCACACATTTTCTTAGTTCGTTCTACTTTCATGGCACATTTATATCACTTTACTACACACAGCAGCTCATTTCCTCCCCGTATTGTTATCTCTCTTCTCTACTCGGGCTTTAGATGTTGTGTAGGACCAACACCAGCCCATATCTCAGGCACATTTCCATCATTCTACAAATGCATCCCATTCTTTTCTCATTCTCCCCTCTCATATTCTCCAATTTTTAGGAAAAGGATGACTATCTCTGGAATATTTTTTTAAATTTATTTATTTTTTAATTGAGTTACCATGAGAACAGTTACAGGGCTTTTAGGATCGAGTCTCAGTCATACTATGATCTCTTCCCTTCACCAGTGCACATGTTCCACCACCAATAACCCCAGCATACCCCCCCTCCCACTATCTCTGGAATATTAAATAATATGGAAGCCATAACCTCAGAATATTTTAGGAAAGTTGCTCCTTCTAACCCCTCTTTATTTCCACACTTCCTCTTTCCATGGGCCCAGGACCTCAGCATAAGTGATCACATTATAGTTGGTCTTGCTCAACACTATTCAACATATGTCTGATCAGTTGCAACATTTTCTCTTCAATTACTATCATTTTATCCCATCTCTTGGGACAAATGAACACCCAGAGATTTCAAATTGGTTTCATTAGCCTCAGGGGTTCTGAATTGAACAGATGTTTACATTGTTTACATTGAGGTCCTCTCTTTTCTCTTGCCCCAGATTCTGCAGAATTGATTGTAAAAAAGTGAGAAAAGATCATACATATGTCTTCTTTAAGAAAGTCTCTGTCCATCTCCTTGCCCCATTTATGGATGGGGTCATTGAGTGTTTTGTTAATGAGTTTAGTGAGTGCTTTATATATCTTGTATCTATAAACTATCTGATATATTGTATTCAAATATTTTATCCCATACAGTAGGTGTCTTTTTATTAGAACTTGAGTTTCTTTCTCTGTACAGAAGCTTTTTAATTTGATATAATTCCGTTTGTGTATTTTTGTTGTCTTTGTCACTGTGATCATTTCATTGAAATTCCTCTGCAGCAAGTTTCCTAGAGAGTTCTACCAATGATTTCATTAATGTATTTTATGGATTCTGGTCTAATCTTAATATCTTTAATCCACTTTGAGTTTACTTTTGTGAAGTGGTATCATGCTGAATGAAGTCAGTCAGAAGGAAAGAGAGAGATGCAGAATAATCCCTCTCATATATATGACTTAAGAAACACAGCAAGGTAGCAGCAAAAGTGTAAAGGAAACATAATAGAATTACTTATACACATGATTTAGTTGAGTAGGGAGATGTGAGAGAGGCATGTTGGGGTCTTTAGGGAAGGGATATGGGTATATTGGGAGTGGGTATGATGTTGGAATTATGTCCATGAGAAGCCATTATTAATAGCATTGTAAACAAAAAATTTCTAAAGTGAGAAAAGGGTAGAGACAGACTTTTGAATTCCAACTAGAGTAAAATATACCTTTAGTGGGGTGGAGAAGGGGAAGTCACCTTTGGGAGCTCACAGGTTAGTTGCTTCCCTGCTTCATCCTTAAAAATGTAGTGGAATAGAGATACTGCTAAGCGAGCAGTCCTTTTGCCCAATTCATCCTGTGGATCTTCCTTCCCACTCTCCGACTCAAAGTGGAAGGGCATGTGTCTACATTCTTGTTTTCAGATTTGTGTACATGTATTATATCTGTTTGAACCAAATAACACAATTGCTTAATAATGGAGTACACGGTGTCTGTAAAACTGAGGTCACAGGTTCAGTTATTTGTTTAGATCACTGACCTTCTCACAAAGAAGAGAACTCTCTTTCTGTTCACCATCCAAGCCCCTCAAGAAGGACTGAGAAGAATGGGGATGACTCTGTCAGATCTCTCTGCTACTGGATGAAAGACACAAAGCACATATACAGAGTGCTTCTTTGATGGTTAGTGTTTTGCTCCTAAGAAAAAAGAAAAGGGGCTGCAGAGATAGTACAATAAGTTAGTTGCTTGCCTTGCATACGGTTCGATTCTAGGTGCACGTGATATGATCCTTTGAGCCCTGCTGGCAGTGAGCCCTGAACTCAGAGCCAGGAGTAAGCCCTGAACATCTCCTGAGATTAGAGATGGGAGTGAGCCCTGAGCAACACCTGATATGACCCCAAAACAACAACAAAAAAGAAAAAGGAAGAAAGGAAAATGAGAAGAAAGAAGAATTAACATTTATTTAGCGGTTAACACTTCATCAGACATATTGACCATTTTGCATATTCCAACTCATGTTAATTCTCAATAGTCCTATGAAGTAATGTTATGTCTACCATTTTACAGAAAGAAACCAAAGCACAAAGTTAAGTAATTTGTTCAAACCGTTAAAAGTAAATAAATACAGAGCTAGAATTTAAACCCAGGCAGTTGGAGCAGAGAATGTAGCTCATTGGTAGAGTAATTGTTTTCCATGAGTGAAGTACGGGGTTTGATTCCTGACACCATCAAAAATAAATGACAAACAAAAAGGAACCTAGGCAGTTGGAGTTCTGACTCTTGCATTTAGCTATCTTTAATGCATAGTAAAGATGAGGGGAGGGGGTAATTACCAAGGAGAACAGCTGCTGAGGTTTTTTCATTCTGATAGCCTCAGGGCACCTGTATGACTAAGACATAGAAAGAGATGACTTAAAAGAGTTTATTGAACAGAAGTCTGACAGTCTTATGATACAAGACATATTCCTTTAACCACCAATGTTACTCTTGCCCGAATAATGACTCTTGGGTGCAAAAAGGACCAGAGAAACAATTTCTTCTCTGTTCGTTAGACTTGAGAAGTCACACACTATTTCAAGACTTCTGTGTTCTCATCTACAAAGTGGGACTTACAATATTTACTGTTATAGGACTATTAAAAGTTAAATGAAATTGTGTATGTGAAGGATCTTTGTAAGTTGTGAAAGATTTGGTGTTATCACTATTACTTGGAAACTTTTTTCTGATCCTAGAAATAGAGTTCTATCTTTTCTTTAAATATTTATTGAGGATAAATCAGCTCCTCCCTCTCCTTCTCCTTCACCACTTTCCCCCTTCTCCCCTCTGAATTCTTCTGCAATTTGACCTCCTTGTCCTGTTGCCAAAGACTGGCTGTGTTTTCTTTGTTCCTCAGTTCTCTAAGAAACCAGGGAGAGGAGGGGCCAGATCCCAGGTCATATACATTCAAGGAAACAGGGCATGTTGAAATATTTACAGCTTTGGCAAGAGCTCACAACCTCTCTAAGAGTCAAGAATTGAGGTTTAAACTAGGAATTGCTAGAGGTGGGGGGGTGGGGGCAGATGGTGGGTGGAGTTAGGCTGTTGCTTCCTCCCAAGGGTCTCTCACAGAGCCTCTGTTCTTTTGCAGGTAGTGAGGAAGAAGGAAAGGGATATTTAGGGTCAGAAGGTCTGGGTCAGGGGACTTAAGTATGGAAGGGGCCCTCCTCCTTTGTGTTCAGTGTTGGAGTGATCCAGTTTCCTTGTGTTCTAAACAGGATAGTCCCAGAAGAACAGAAGGCTGGAGGCAAGTTTTCAGCAAGTCTCTTAATGATTACTTATGGAGTTTCCATTAAGACCATCTAGTCGGCAAATCAGAATGGAAAGTCTCTTTTTTTGCTATTGCAAAGAACAAAGCCCAATTTCTAAGCCCTACTTTGCTAGCAGTATTTCAAAGATATTAGAACTTAAACTGTCTTTTTTCCCCTTTTGGTTTGGTTTTTGTATCACACCAAGTGGTGTTCAGGGTCTGTTTCTGACTTGGTGCTTGGGCTTGCACCTGGTGGTCCTTGGAGGACTGCATACAGTGCCAGGGATGCAACCTGCGTCTCCTACATACAAAATTGGTGCTTAGCTCCTTAAACTATCTCTGCAACTTATTGACTTGAGTTTTAGTTATCTAAATGTCCGAGCTGGAAGGCATTTTTCAAGACCATGTAAATTTACCCCATCTGGTTCTCACTTATCAGGTAGAGAACTAAGATCTGGAAAGACATGATCTCATTCAGCATTATGGGGAGATGATTGTAGTGGACTTCGGTTGTAAGAGAAATTGGGTGAGGAATACATGGATTGGGACTTCTGGCACCCTGGGAGTCTTCTAACTCAATCACTGGCTTAATGCCCCCTTCCTTTCTCCCTGAACGTTTCCAAGTCAATTCCCAGGTACACTGTGAAAGAGATTTTTTCTGTTTTCTGTTTTTTTGTGGTTTTTTTTTTGTATATTGTTAGTTTTTTGCAATTGTGTTTTGTGATTTTAGGGAAACCATTCTCATCATGGGACTGGATATATAGTACAGAAGGCAGGGCACTTGCTTTGCATATGGCCGGCTCCAGTTTAATCCCGGGCATCTCTTATGGTCTTCTGAGCACCACCATGAGTAATTCCTGAGTGTGGAGTCAGAACTAAGCCCTGAGCATCACTGGACATATGGCCCACACCCAAATCTCATACTTTCTTGGATGAATTTAGCTCCAAGGATTTTACTTTTTTAAAAAAATAATGTAATTTATCTAACATGAGACAAGAATTTTATTTTTAAAAAATAATATAATTTATCTAATATGAGACAAAACTTAAGAGGTATAACAGACAAAAGTTAACTTTTCACCTCTGTCTCTCAATTATCCCCTTTCTTCCCTAGAAACTCCAAATGTTGTCTACTATATTATTTCAGACATATTTTGTATATATACAAACATGTATGTGTGTCTTTATGTGTGTGTATTGAGAAAGAAAATACATCCTATTTTTAAAACACAAATGGTAGCCTATAATTTATATTATCCTTCACCTTTCTTTTATACTTCAAAATATATTTTGGATATATTTTGTATCCAATTGGCATAAAATTATACATTAACAATTTATATATTATATTAACATATTTATATTATGCATCACTGTCACTGTCATCCCGTTGCTCATTGATTTGTTCGAGCAGGCACCAGTAACGTCTCTCATTGAGAGACTTATTGTTACTGTTTTTGGCATATACAATACACACAGGTAGCTTGCCAGGCTCTGCCATGCGGGCTCCGTACTCTCGGTAGCTTGCCGGGCTCTCCGAGAGGGGCGGAGGAATCGAACATGGGTCAGCCGCATGAAAGGCGAATGCCCCACCACTGTGCTATCGCTCCAGCCCATATTATGCATAACAAATGTTATATTTTATGTATTGTATAATATGAATTTCATATAATTTATAAATTTTGATATAAAATTATATCTAAACTTAATATATAAACATTAAGTCAAAAATTTCTTCATTCATTTAAATAAATTCAGTGTTTTGTTATATGAGTATATCATAATTTATTTTATCAATACCGTGCTTATATATTTAATATATTACCATTATTTGCATATAGACTTTGGCATCAAATGGTGCTAGATTCAGTTACTTACCACATGTATAGTCTTGACACAACTTTAACTTCCTGAAATCTGATTTTTCACATACATAAAATAGGATAATAAAAATATTTGCCATTATGGGTATGAAAGTGGAATTTGACAAGGTAGATAGAAGATTAAGCTTATTATGGAGGGCAGAGAAATATTACAGGGGGTAGAGTGCTGGCCTTGAACTGTCCAACCCAGATTCAATTTCTGGCATCCCCTATAATCCTCAACCCCTTCAGAAGTGATCTCCAAGCACTGAGTCAGGAGTAAACCCTGAGTACCACAAGAAGTGGCACAAAAAACAAAGTTTCACTTATGGCCTGTCACATACAATGTGCTCCTCCAAATCAATTAATATGTGCTTAATTCAGGTCGAGAGATGTTTATTGTGTGTTAGGCAGAAGCTTGGGAAAACTAGAGAATTAAAAGTGTCCTTCAGGGGCCGGAGCGATAGCACAGCGGGTAGGGCGTTCGCCTTGCACGTGGCCGACCCAGGTTCGATCCCCGGCATCCCATATGGTCCCCCAAGCGCCACCAGGAGTAATTCCTGAGTGCAAAGCCAGGAGTAACCCCTGGGCATCGCTGGGTGTGACCCAAAAAGCAAAAAAAAAGTGTCCTTCAAGAAGTTTATGATTTCTAAAAATATATGTCTTTGGCCCACATCCAAAAGAGCAAAAGCAACCGGTGTTGGCACGGATGTGGGGAGAAGGGGACTCTCCTTCACTGCTGGTAGGAATGCCAACTGGTTCAGCCCTTTTGAAAAACTGTATGGACGCTTCTCAAAGAATTGGAAGTTGAGCTCCCATTTGACCCAGAAGTACCACCTCTGGGACTATATCCTGGAGAGGCAAAAAAGCATAGTCGAAATGACATCTGCACTTGTATGTTCATTGCTGCACTGTTTACAATAGCCAGAATCTAGAAAAAACCTGAGTGCCTGAGAACAGATGACTGGTTAAAGAAACTTTGATACATCTACACAATGGAATACTATGCAGCTGTTAGAAAAGATGAAGTCATGAAATTTGCACAGAAGTGGATTAACATGGAGAGTATCATGTTAAGTGAAGTGAGTCAGAAGGAGAGGGACAGACATAGAAAGAGTGCACTCATTTGTGGAATATAATATAACATAATGGGAGACTAACACCCAAGAACAGTAGAGATAAGTACTAGGAGGATTACTCCACAGCTTAGAAGCCGGCCTCGCATGCTGGGGGAAAAGGCAGCTCAGATAGAGAAGGGAGCACAAAGTAAAGGGTGCTAGGAGGGCCCGCTCAGGGTGGGAGATGCGGGCTGAAAATAGACTATAGACTGAACATGATGGCCACTTAATACCTCTACTGCAAACCACAACACCCAAAAGGAGAGAGAGAACAAAAGGGAATGCCCTGCTACAAAGGCGGGGTGGGGTGGAGGGGACGGGTGGGAGTGGTGGGAGGAATGCTGGGACCATTGGTGGTGAAAAATGGGCACTGGTGGAGGGATGGGTACTCGACTGTTGTATGACTGAAACGCAAGCATGAAAGTTTGTAAGTCGAACTGTACCTCACGATAATTCACTGTCACTGTCACTGTCATCTCACTGTTGATTGATTAGCTCGAGCAGGCACCAGTAATGTCTCCATTGTCATACTTGTTACTGTTTTTGGCATATCAAATATGCCACGGGGAGCTTGCCAGACTCTGCTGATTGGGCAGGATACTCTCGGTAGCTTGCCATGCTCTCTGAGAGGGATGGAGGAATCGAACCTGGGTTCATCCACGTGCAAGGCAAACGTCCTAATAAAAAATTTTTTAATGTCTTTTAGTGGAGCGATGTGGAAAAGGAGAGGTGAGTGTAAGGGCTAGAAATATATCTCCCTATACTAATTAAATATTGTTTTTGTTGAGTGACGTGAAAGAATGAGTGTAAAGCCCAGAGGAATCAAGAAAGATTTGCTGGTAGAGTTGAAACTTGAAATGGGATTTAGTGAAATGGAAGTTAACTTATTGGTTGACATTGGTGGGGTGAGGATTGAGAACTGGACAGTTTGATTATCGTTCAGAGTCTGGGTATTCCCCTCTGGTAGGCCAGTGAGACACTGTTTCCCACTAGGAACTGTCCCAGCAGGTGTGGTTGCAGTGGAAAGGCAGGAGTAGAAGAAATAAATACTGTGGATATTTGGAGGGCATTGAGTGAGGGATATCTGGGCATTGGGTCACAGGATGATGTGCCTGTTATTGGCATATGGCATAACCCACCCAACTTATACTGTGTGGCCTTCATTTCAGATGTACAGGCATTTTTCCAAAGTGGTCCCAGGGCAAAACCAAGGAGCCTTAAAGCAGAAATGGCAGCAACTCTCAGCCTTTACCCCAAGACTTTAAGAATGCTCTAGATTCTATGAGTAGCAAAACAGAGATTATCAAGTGACAATAATCCCCTTTGTGTGTGGTACATTATAGTTTACATCTCAGTTGATGTTTTTCCTTGCAATAGACTATTATGAAATAAAATATACTAATTAATCTCATCATGTGCCAATATCCTTGATCATAAGTGCTATGCTGAAGAGTTTTGGAAAAAGAATGTCAACATGGTTAGTATTAATTAGGGAAAAGTTTGTGGCAAGGAAGAGCTATGTTGAGATTTATATTCCATTTAATATCTGTAGAAAATGGAGGACACATTAAGGGAAAATGTCTGGCCTGTGGTTATACTCTTAATATTCAGCATGGCAGACACTAAAACCATGGTCACCCAATTCCATATTCCACGGTAACAGTAATGTAGGATTTTTCTGAAAGCCAGGATAGTTTTCCATGAACTTTATAGCAAACTGAAGTTTAAGTGTATGGATAAGAAGTAGTGTATTGTGATGAAATCCAAGCAAGTAACCATGTGTCACAAAATTGAAGATGGAAATGTGAGTAACAGAAAGAAGAATTTCAACCTAGCAGAGCAATATTGATTGGAATCAAGATATAGCACTGATCTGGAAGTCAAGAGACCTGGGTTTCAACTCTACTGTTATCTTTATAACTTTGACAAACACCTTCATCTTTTTGGGCCTATGTTCCTTCAATTATGCAAGGAGAAATTTTGGCTTTCCAGAGACCATAAGGTGCTTACAGACTGTAATTCCCATAAATCAAGCAAACCTTAGGTACTTACTGGCAAGGAAACCAGGGTGTTGTGGCATGGTGCAGAGAACAACTTCTCTAAAAAAGAGAAAATGGATCATTTCAGATTTGAGAAAAGATATAGTTTTGTGAAGGATAGCTATTTTACAGTCTTTATCCTATCTACTTGGAGAATTCCATTCAAGTGACAGAAAGGGAGATCAAGTGTGTTCAAGTGAATAAGTGTTAAAGTAAAGTTGAGATTTGGTAGGGCAGATTAGGATATGATGATTTATATGCTTATAAATTCATCTTGTTGTTGGAGAGAAATTGACACTCATGGTAGGATTGGTGTTGAAATACTTGTCTAAGATTCAACTATCAGTAACTTTGTAAATCACGGTTCCATAAAGTTAAAAAAAAATCTGGGCCAAACCCAGAGATGTTCAGGAGTTACTCCTGGCTGTGCACTCAGAGATCACTTCTGGTAGTGATCAGGGGACCATATTGGATACTGGGAATCAAAATCGGGTAAGTCACATGCAAGGCAAGCATCCAACCCATTGTACTATTGCTCTGTCCCCTAGATATTTTTTAATTTTAAAAAATTATTGTTATTATTATTATTATTATTATTTTGCTTTTTGGGTCACACCTGGCGATGCACAGGGGTTACTCCTGGCTTTACACTCAGGAATTACTCCTGGCGGTGCTCGGGGGACCTTATGGGGTGCTGGAAATCGAACCCGGGTTGGCCGAGTGCAAAGCAAACACCCTACCCACTCCGCTACCACTCCAGCCCCCTAGATATTTTTTAAAAGAAGTTCACCCAGTAGTATAGTAGAACATTCTCTATTAACACTTTTATAAGAAATTGACATTTTTAATTTTTTAATTCTATAAAATTTTTAGTTAAGATACTGTGATTTACAAAGTTGCATACAACGGTTGAACAGCAATCCCACCACTAATGAATGTCCCCTTCCCTTCACCAATGTCTCCATGCTCCCTCCCACCCACCCCCTAGCCTGCAGCCTGCCCCACTAGCAGGTGTATAACAAATTTATTTCAAATTGCTCCAATGATATTTAAAGAAATGGCAAAAAGAATTGTGAGGAAATAAATCAATAAATGTCAATTTTTGATGATTTATTGTTATATGATGTTAATCATACTTAATCTAGTAGAGGACAACCATATGTAACATTAATGAGTGTCATATTCAATGCTACATAAGGGGAAGTTTGTCCTGTCCTTTAAAGGAACTCTTTTAAGGCTTCATGTAAATATGGCTTCAAGGCTATGAATTCCCTAAACTGTTGCCTGTCCATGAAGCTCTGTATAGTTCCTTCAAATCACTGTATCACTGTATCACTGTAATCCCGCTGTTCATCGATTTGCTCAAGTGCGTGTCAGTAACGTCTCCATTTGTCCCTGTCACGTGCTACTGTAGCCTAATAGCATCTTGGGAACTCTTTCAGGATCAGGGGAATGAGCACCGTTATTGTTACTGTTTTTTGGTGTATCAAGTACGCCACGGGTAGCTTGCCAGGCTCTGCCGTGAGTTCCTTCAAATATAAATGATAATCTAGTTGAACAGCATATACTCGGTGATATTTTCATTTCGTCTCAGTTTTTGTACTATATCTTTCCATATTCGTCTGGCTCGTAGAGTCTCATTTGATCTGCTTACATCTTACAGGCTTTCTTTGTATGCAAGTTCCTTTTTTAAAAATTTTGCATTCAATATTCTGTGCCTGTTTTGGATTTTGTCATTTTGAGTTTAATGTGTCTTGAAGTTTTCCTAATTGGGTCTATTATAAGTGGGACCTTCAGGCCTTTTGATTGCAGTGCCTATATTACTCAACTGTGAGAAATTCTTATCAATGATTTATTTAACTCTGAGATAGGGTCCTGCTCTGCCAGCTGCTCAACAACCTCCGGGCGCACTCCATCAACCTCAAGGAGATCAACCTGAGTCCGCAGATGTCCCAGGTGCTGCCCAGAGATGCAGGCAGGTGCGTGTTCATCAATGTGCAGATCGTTACAACATGCCAGTCAACCCAAAGCTTACATTCGGTAGATTGGGAACACCTGTAAAGGTGAGGAGAGGCTGCCTCAAATGCCTCCGTCCCTCTCGAAGAGCCCAGCAAGCTACTGAGAGTATCCCACCCGCACGGCAGATCCTGGCAAACTACCTGTGGCGTACTCGATATGCCAAAAACAGTAACAATGAAGGTCCTCAATCCCTTGACCCTCAAAGAACCCCCAATATGCCATGGGGCTACACTAGCACACGACAGGAACAAATGGAGATGTTACTGGTGCCGCTCAAGCAAATCGATGAACAACGGGATGACAGTGATACAGTGAAACAGCAATTGTTTCTTCATCACATTTACATTCTTGTTTTTCAGGGACTCTGATGATTCTTACATGGTTCCTCTTGAGCTCATCCCATAGTTCTCTGGTATTCTGTTCATTTCTTTTCATACTATTTCCCACCTGCTATTTCCCTGCAGTTTCCTCTTTCTCATCTTGGAGATCCTTTGTATTTTGCTCAGCTGCTTTTATTCTGAAATTCAAAGAGTTTTTTATATCACCTGTCAGGCACGTTATTGCTGTCATTTCTGATAGTAGTAGCATTTTCATATTAAAATTGGGGACCACATGAGGCAATGCTCAGTGGTTACTCCTAGTTCTGTGCTTAGGGATCACATTTGGCAGTGCATAGGAGACCATATAGAATGCTGGGGATTGAAACTGGGTCAGCAATATGCAAGGCAAGCACCCTACCTGCTATACCTTCACTCCAGCCCTCAGTAGTTTATCTCATTTTGACTCATATTTTCTGACTAGCTATGCTATAGTTTCGTGGAGCTCATTGAACATCTTTATCATGGTGTTACTAAAGAGTGTCTGTAGATTTACTGACCTTGTTGCTGTTGTGTATGTTTTCCATGATACTGTTTTTGCTCATTGAACTTCTACATGTTTTCCCCATTGGTTTTCTAGTATTGCTGCACTGGGGGTTAGTCTTTGTAGTGAGACCCACTAGAAGATGCTGAAGAATTAGGCTTGAGGTTCCTTGCTCTCTCCCTCCCTCTCTCCCTCCCTCTCTCCCTCCCTCCCTCCCTCCCTTCCTTCCTTCCTTCCTTCCTTCCTTCCTTCCTTCCTTCCTTCCTTCCTTCCTTCCTTCCTTCCTTCCTTCCTTCCTTCCTTCCTTCCTCCCTCCCTCCCTCCCTCCCTCCCTCCCTCTCTCTCTCTTTCTTTCTTTCTTTCTTTCTTTCTTTCTTTCTTTCTCTCTTTTTCTCTTTCTTTCTTTCTTTCTTTCTTTCTTTCTTTCTTTCTTTCTTTCTTTCTTTCTTTCTTTCTTTCTTTCTTTCTTTCTTTCTTTCGTTCTTTCTTTCTTTCTCTTTCTTTCTTTCTTTCTTTCTTTCTTTCTTTCTTTCTTTCTTTCTTTCTTTCTTTCTTTCTTTCTTTCTTTCTTTCTTTCTCTCTCTCTCTTTCTTTTTCTTCCTTTCTTTCTTTCTTTCTTTCTTTCTTTCTTTCTTTCTTTCTTTCTTTCTTTCTTTCTTTCTTTCTTTCTTTCTTTCTTTCTTTCTTTCTTTCTTTCTTTCTTTCTTTGTGTCTCTGCTTTTGGTATCAGGCTAATGTTTGCTCTATAGAAACTTCTTGTTTGTTTTCCTGTTTCTTCAATTTCCTGGAAGAGCCTGAAAATGATTGGCAATAAGTCTTCTTTAAAGATTTTAAATAACTCACTAGTGAATCCATCTAGGCCTCAGCTTTTGTCTTTGAGGAAAATTCTGATTTCTATTTCAATTTCTTTAACTGTGATACATCAGTTCAGTTATTCCATATCTTCTTTTTTCAGTCTTGGGAGGCTATAGGAGTCCAAGAATATAGACATTTCTTCTAGATTCTCTTGTTTCATGCCATAAATATTCTCAAAGTAATTTCTGATGATCCTTTAAATTTTGGTGGTATCTGTTATGACATCTCCCCTTTCATTTCTGATTCATTTTATTAGAGGTCTCTCTCTTTCTTTGGGAGCTTTTATAGTGGTTTATCAATCTTGTTATTTTTCCAAAGAACCAGCTCTTGGTTTCATTGGTCTTTTGGGTTTTTTAATTCCAGTTAATTAGTTTCTCCTCTAAGTTTTATTATTTTCTTCTTCCTGCCAACTTTGGGCTCCTCTTGTTGGTCATTTTCCAGTTTCTTAAATTGTGCAGTCAAGTTATTTATGTAGGACCTTTCTTCCTTTCTGATAAATGCTTGCAGAGCTATGAACTTTCCTCTGAACACTGCTTTTTCTGTGTCCCACAATTTCTGGTAGGTCACGTTCTCATTCTTATTTTTCCAAGGATTTTTAAAAATTTCCTCTCTGATTTCTTCTCTGTCCCATTAGTTGTTCGATAGTGAGCTCTTAATTTCCAGGTGTTAGAGTTATTTCTCTGTTTCTATTTGTGTTTAACTTCTATTTTCAGTGCATCATGGTCTGAGAAGGTCGTTGAAATGATTTCTATCCTCTTAACTTTGTGGAAGTATGTTTTGTATTCCAGCATACGGTCTATCTCAGAGAATGTCCCATGTGCATTGCAAAATGTGTATTAAGATTTTTTTCTTTTTGGGTCTCACCCAGCGATTCTCGGGGGTTAGTTCTGGATCTGAACTCAGGAATTACACCTGGTGGTGCTTGGTGGAACAATATGGGATGCTGGGGATTGAACCCGGGTTGGCTGCATGCAAGGCAAATGCCCTACCCCCTGTACTAACGCTCTGGTCCCTGTATTCAGCCCTGTCGTGAAAAACAGCCCTATATTCACACTAAACTCCTCTTTTCAATTACTTGCTTTAAAGAAAGATCTTCCTTACTGAACTTTATTCTGGTTGATCAATTGAGAGGCGTCAGAGGGGTGTTGAAGTCTACAAGTACTATTGTGTGGCAATCAGTATCTTTTTTCAAGTCAATTAGGAATTGTTTTAAGTATTTTGCTTGTCCCTCATTAGGTGCACAAATGTTTAGGAGTGTGAATTCTTTCTGATCCCTTGATCATTAAGAAATGACTGTCACTGTCTCTTATAACCTTCTTGAGCCTGAAGTCTAATGTTGTCTGATACAAGTACGGCCATCCTGGCCTTTTTGAGGGACGTATTTACTTGAAGAATTGTCTTCCAACCTTTGACTTTTGTTGTGTTAGCTGTGACCATTTAAATGTGTTTCTTGCAGGCAGCAGATTGCTGGCTTCAATTTTCTAATCCATCCTGCCATTCTTTATCTCTTAATTGCTGCATTTAGCCCATTGCCATTGAGAGATATTTAACTTTTACTTTTTGGGTCATACCTGACTATGCTGAGGGGTTACTATTGACTCTGTGCTTAGGAATTAGTCCTGGTGGTGCTTGAGGGACCATAAGGGGTACTGGGGATTAGACCCAGGTTGGCCACGTGCAAGGCCAATGCACCACGTGGAGTACAACTATGGCTCCAGCCCCAGAGAGATTATTGTCATGGAGTTTCGTGCCATCTTTCTGTAGAAGTTTAGCATATTTGTGGGACTAGTTTCGTGTTAAATTCACCCTTTTAGGTCTTCTTGTAAAGACAGATTTGGGTTTCTGAAGTTCCTGAGTTGTTTATCTGTGAAGCTGTGTATCATTTTTCAAATCTGAGTGAGAGTCTGGCTGGGTAATGTATTTTTGGTAAGACATTAGTTTCACTGAGGTGATTTGTGTTTTTTTTTAAAAAAATATATTCCTCCATTGTCTTCGGGCCGAGAGGGTTTATTTTGATAAATATGTTATAAATCGTAAGAGCGTTACATTGTATATAAGTTCCTTCTTTGATCTTGCTGCTTTCAGTATGCTATCTCTGTCTATGGTTTCTGTCATAATTATTAGGATGTGTCTTAGGGGTGTTTTTATTTGTAAATAAAATAGACCCTTTTAGACCCTTTGAGTCTCCTGAATTTGGTTGCATATACTCCAATTATGGGAATTTCTGAGATGTCTTTGTTGCTACCTCATCAGGGTTGCCTTTCTGGCCCTCTGGAACCTTAATAATTCTTATGTTGTTCCTCTTGAACTCAGCCCAAAGTTCTCTTGTCAGCTGTTGGGTTATTTTGAGGCTTTTTCGGATCTTCTGCTCTTGTCTGGAGTTTTTCTGTACTTTTGGAATCCACTGATTTTGTCCTTGACAGCTGTAACAAAGTAACTTTGCTGTTAGATTTTTGTTGAGGCCTTCCAGTGAGTTTTTTGTTTTGCCTACCAAGGTTTTCATATCTGTTATTTGTGTTTATAGAGTTCTCATTTCTGCTCTTCTATCTTGTTTCTTTGAGCTTGTTAAACACACTAACTAGTTCCGCTATGAATTCCTTTTCAGAGATCTCTATATGTGAATATTACTGGTTGAGTCCTCAGGATTACAATCTTTGCTGGCTACTTGTTATGGGGTTCTGTGTTGCATTACCACGATTCCCTTTGTAGTCTGAGCATGTGTCTTTTCCACTTAATTCTCAGTATCTTCCCCACTGCCAGGGAGTTCTCTGAAGGACCTCTATTGAAGTCAGGAGGGATGCCACTTTGGGGGACTGCAGAACTGCCTCCTGACCTTTGGGCAGAGCTAGTTTCTGCAGTGGCAGCTGCTCGGTATCTGGCAGGCCTCTCTCGGTATTTAGTGGGCTTCTCCCAGTCTCAGGGCACGCAGGATTGAGGACCTGCTTAGAAGACCCTGGTGCTGCCTTGCTTGCTCTTTTCTCTGCCCATCCTCACCAAATGACAGGAAGCATAACAGCACTGTGTAAATTGTTGGGTAGATTTGTCGGACAGACACATAAGCGACCTTGTGCTTCAGCAGCTGTGGTGTGAATCCTTAACATGGTGCCGGTTGGGTGTGGAGGTTGCTGGGACCAACCCAGAAGGACCTGCCTTGAATAGCCAAGCCTCATCTGGAATGGAGAGCTTCAAGCAGAAGGACCTCAGCCTATTTTTAAAAGGGAATTTGTGTTTTATGGCTGAAGTACCACTGAGTTCTTTAGTGGAGAGCTCTTAAGTGAGCACTGAACCTCAAGTTGAGCTATTCATGCATGTTCTGAGTCCACTATAGGCAAGACACATAAATCTTACCACATAGCATTGTAAAATAGTTGTACATAGCTTAGAACAGCATTGGACACGTAATCCTATATAAGCATTTGTCATTCTTGTTATTTCCCTAGTGAGTAGAACTTCAGGTGAGTCCAAGGGAGATAATCATTTTTTCAGCCAGCAATTGTGGAGGTAAGATGCCATGTCAAGACACCATCTGGGATACAGAGTCTAGTCATGACTAGGACTAGAAAAAGACCTTCAGAAACCTTGGAGGCTGAGGAGATAGCTCCCGTGGTACAGCCCTGAGTTTGATTCCCAGGACCACATTGGCGGCCCTGGTGTGACATTTAGAGGTCTAGGCACTGTTTTTCTGCTTTACAAATTCTGATGCAATAAATTAAATTTATACTTTTTTCATTTTATGATGATCCTGCTTAATTGGTGCTGTACTCATCCTTACTCATTGCATAATCTTTCATAGGCCATATAAACCTATACTCTTTTCCCTAAGTTCTGGGGGGAACCAATAATAGTCTGCACATCTACAGACAGTTGGTTTGAACACAGGGTGCTCAATCCATGACAAAATGTTTTGCATTCCACCTCATAAGAGCTTATCCTGCCAAGACACATGACCTCCTTGCCAGTTGGTACCTCCTATCCTGTTACTTGGAAAGAGGATTTATCTTCTAGGGTCAGAGAGAGGGGTGTACAAGTTTTTGAAATTCCTAATAGAGTTCTGCTGCAGGAAAATAAGTATTAACAAGTTAAAATTCTGGTTATAAAGAAAGACTTAAGTTCTGACATCAGACAAACCAATGTTAGAGTTTTGTCTTTAACATTGACCTAACCTGCAACCTTGTCCATATCTCTTTGTCTCTCTACTAACTCACTTTTCCTATTTGTAAAATCAGTGGAAGCAATAATCTCTATTTTACAGACATGGTGAAGTTTCAAATGAGAGCTTAGTAGTTGTGATATACCTTTGAAACTTCCTTTGAGCCTTATATTTGAATTATCATCATGATTACCAAATATATACATTTATCTATAGATGTGCACATGTTCTCATGCAGTCATAGCTGAAATGAAAGCACATCAATGATGCATATATGTGTACTTCATCACTAATGTATACAAGACTGTATACATAATCAGACATAAGCCTGAAAATATAGACAATGAAAAATTAAAAGCCATAGGCATACACATATATACTTATCTACATGAATAACTTTTTTCTCTTTCTCACAAACATATACATGTATCAATGTATATATTTGCATGCATATATAACTATATGTATAGCCTCCAACTCTGTGTGAGTGAGCATACCAACCATTCTAGTTTCTCACCCAATTATTCAGTTTTCCACAGGTCTGAGAAAAGCCCTCTCTGTATGTACCTGCTTCACTTACCCCATTCATACTGATAGTGTCCATTTTCCCCTTGTCAGAACCTCATCTCAACTTCCATCTGCTTTGCAGATTAGCACAGCTGCTGCCAAAATTCAACTTTCTGTATGTGGTACTCACATGTCTAGAGAACATGAATCCTTGTCCAGTTGTTCTGTGAATAGCATTACAACTCTATTCTGCATAATATATTTATAGCCATGTTTGTGAAGAGTTGACAGCATTTTCAGACTTTTTTCAAAACACATTTAATCCAGCAACAAAAATAGTCACTGATCTACATGCTTTGAAGCTAAAAGAAATTAGTTGGCAGGTTTGATGGAATTTTGTCACAGAGTTTAAATGAAGTTGATCTCTCTCCTCTCCCTATCTTCTTAGTTCCTTCTTTTTATTCCAAGGATCTCTGAACCTACGGTGAAGTGATGGTGATGATATGAAGTACATTTGTTTAAGAGAGTCTGTTATTATCAGCACTAATGTTTGGAAAAGAAGGAAGAGGAAGAAGAGAGAATGTCAGTATTACAAACCAGGAGAACATAATTGGGTGGGTGGCATTAAATGGAGTGAGATCAAAGGGAAGAGAGTTAATACCAACTTGAGGCCAACTAGAATGGCAAAATACCCCAACTGTCCCTTATTCACTAGGATTTTTGGCCAGTAAACAGTTTAGTTTATATGTAAGTTTGGAATACTAAAATAATTCCAAGTGATAGACTTGAATAATTAAGTATGATTAAAGAGAAATATACTTTATTAAAAAGGGCAGGCCCAGGTTTGTTATAATGCCCCAGCCATGGCCCAAGGTAAGAAGTTTGTATAAAATTCTGAAATAATATATTTTCCAAACTGGGATAGTGCAATGGAACAGTATTAATATTATGATGAGACAATTGACACAATCTTGAATTGTCTGTTACACCTAGATGTATTTTCATTCTAAGTTTAGGTCATTCTGTTCCAGCTTGCCAGAAAAGAAAGAACTGTAAAGATGTGTTACCCAAACTTGGATAGAAAATCATAAGATGAGTTGAAAAGTGTGTTGGGGGGGCATGCATGTGCACATGATCACATGTAGGCTAGAGCAAAGCCTAACCCTTGGTTCATAAAGTTATGGTCTCCTTAACTTCCAGAGAGCAGTCACATAGATCACCAACTCATTATACGTGTGAAGAAACTTAAGGGTTGTGTGATGAGTCCTGTACATTTTTATTACCTGTATATAAGAGGGGGGCTGGAGCACAGCAGAATAGGGTGTTGGGCTTGCATGTGGCCAACCCAGGTTCGATTCCTCTGCCTCTCTCAGAGAGCCTGGCAAGCTACCGAGAGTTTCTTGCTCACACGGCAGAGCCTGGCAAGCTACCTGTGGCGTATTCGGTATGCCAAGAACAGTAAAAACAAGTCTCACAATGAAGACATTACTGGTGCCCATTCAAGCAAATCAATGAGCAACAGCATGACAGTGACAGTGACAGTATATCAGAGGGTGATTATTACTAGTAATAATCACTTGATTCCTGATGAAGAACCAAATATCAATCAATGCATTGGAGTTAAATCCGAGATATTTCTTAAAGGCTTCTAAAACCAAAAGGTCCTTGGCATATGTGGGAAGAAGTTACTTAAAAGTGAGCTTGATGGGATATAGTACAGTGCGTAGGACCTTGAATGCGGCCAACCTGGGTGTGATACCTAGCATACCGTAACGTCCCTAGAGGCCTACCAGGAGTGATCCCTGAGGTGAGAACCATGAATAAGCCCTGTTCACTGCTGGGTTTGACCACAAAATAAAGAAACAAAAAAGAGTGAGCTTGAGGTGCATGTAAGACTAAAGATATGAGTGCAAGGGGGAGATTCAGCAGATAGCTCCTCTGAACCTATCCTCCCAAAGGAGACTGCTTATTTCAGTCTATAATTCCCAAAAGGACAGAAAGAGAGAGAGGTGGGAGGAAGGCAGGGAGGGAGGGAGGGAGAGGCCCCAAGAAGGTTGTTAGGGTTGGCTTTTGGAATGGGCATTTATACCCCTCGAAGAGTTGCTAATAAAGCCAAAACTCCGAACTGTCTTTATTTGAGCAAATTCCGCTTGCTTGAACCTCTGTTTAGACTGTATCCATTTGCCTCATCTATCACATGAAGGATGAGGTCAAAAGTGAGGGATGTGATAGCATAGCCCTAGAAAACAGTATTTTTTTTTAAAAAAATGAATCACCGTGAGATACACAGTTACAAAGCGGTTCATGATCAGGTTTTAGTCATACAAATTTACAGTACCCATCCCTCCACTAGTGTATATTTCCCACCACCAATGTCCCCAGTTTCCATCCTGCCACCCCCCTCCCCAACTGCTGCCCAGCCTGTTTCTATGGCAGGCATTTTCCTTCTTTGTCTCTCTCTCCTTTGGGGCATTATGGTTTGTAATACAGATACTGAGAGGTTATCATGTTTGTTCCTTTACCTACTTTCAGCACAGTTCTTATCCAGAGTGATCATTTCCAACTCTCTGCGTCATGATGTTCTCTTCTCTATCTCAACTGCCTTCTCCCCCAGCTCTTAAGGCAGGCTGTGGACTGTTCCTCCTGGCCCTTGTTTCTACTGCCCTTGGTTATGAGTCTCATATATTTTTTTAAAATACCACGAATGAGTGCAATCATTCTATGTCTGTCCCTCTACTTCTGACTCATTTCACTCAGCATGGTACTCTCCATGTCCATGTATAAGTGAATTTCATGACTTCACTTTTCCTAACAGCTGCATAGTAATTTGATGTTCCATAGTTTCTTTAACCATTCATCTGTTCTTGGGCACTTGGGTTGTTTTCAGATTCTGGTTATTGTGAATAGAGCTGCAATGAACATTGAAGTGCAGATAGCATTTCTTCTTTGTGTTTTGGGGCCCCTGGGCTATATTCCCAGAAGTGATATTGTTGGCTCATATGGAAGCTCAATTTCTAGCTTTTTGAGGAATGCTTATATCTTCCACAAAGACTGGACCAGTCAATGTTCTCACCAACAATGAAGGAGAGTAGCTTTCTCCCTGCATCCACATCAGCGCTGATTGCTTTTGTTCTTTTTGATATGTACCAAAATATATAAGGCACTGGTAGAAATTTTCAACAAAAAACACCCAGAGATTCTTCTGGACTCCACACAAGGCTGAGTCATTAGAGGCACCCCAGAGGCAGGTGGGTGAGCCCAGAGCCCGCCCAAACAGAGCCCCAGCATTCAAAAATCTCCACATCCCACAATTACCACATGTGACCAGAGAGTGGACCAGACTCCACTTGCTTCAAGCAAGCTGACACCACACAGAGGACTAGACTCCACTGCTCGAAATGAACCTTATCCAGAAATTAACCTGTCTAAATACTCAGGTACGCAGGTTTTGGAGTTTTCATGGAGTCGGGGATGATCTACCTCTCCCCATCTCTATGTACTCCCAGAAACCCCAGCAGTCACGCACAGGTCCCAAAGTCATCACCCATTTAAAAATTTAACTCTAGCTCTATCACTCCCTTATAAATTTTGGACTTCCTAGAGTGGATGTGGCCATGTGAAATCAAACTCTACAACACTGAATAAAGCAAGAGTAGCACACCAGATTGGATGGGATGTAATTTAGAAGGCAACCATTACCCACAAACAAACTATGAACACAGAGGCCTAATCTGTAACATTTTAGCAATCTCTTATACAAGGGCTTAATGACTCTGTGGTGAGATACAACAATCTTCACTAACTTTCTTCTAGAGAAACATTATTTAATCATTCTTTTAGAAAATTTTTTATAACAAGCAATAAAAAATAAATCATTGAGGGCCTGCTATGGAGGCAGGATTAAGGTGTGGTTGGGAAAATTGGGAATGATGGTAGTGGAAAGATGCAATGGTGGTGAGATTGGTGTTGGAATATTGAATGTCTGTTACAAAACATCATGAACAATAAAGAAAAAGGAAAAAAAGAGAAAAAAAGTCCAACTCCATCAAAAAATGGGGAGAAGAAATGAATAGAAACCTTCTCAAAGAAGAAATGCAAATGGCCAAAAGACATGTGAAAATGCTCTGAATTGCTAATCATCAGGGAGATGCAAATCAAAACAAACAGCAATGAGATCAATCACAGAAAACAATATTTTTTGAAATTTAATTAATTTTTAAACTGAATCTCTGTGAGATACAGTTACAAGTTGTTCATGATTAAGTTTCAGTCATATGTTCTAACACCTATCCCTTCATTAGTGCACATTTTCTGCCACCAAGGTCCAGAGTTTTCTTCTCTCCTCCTCCATTTTTTTTCTCCTTTTAGGCACAGTAATTTCCATTACTATTACTGAAAGTGTGTCATGCGTATCACTCTACTTCCTTTCAGCACTCAGTTTTTATCCAAAGTAATAATTTCCAGCTGTCATTGTCATAATGGTCCCCTCTCTACCCTCCCCCCCCACCCCTTTGTAGCAAGCTTACTGCCCTGGACCAGTCATTTTGGCCCTTTTGAAAATTGTTTTTGGGTGTCATTCTCACACAATGTTTGTTTATACCCTGAAAATGAGCGAGATCATTCTGTCTGTCCTTCTCTTTCTGAATCATTTCACTCAGCATAATATTCACCATGTCCATCCATTTATAAGCAAATTTCATGACTTCATTTTTCCTAACAGGTGCATAGTATTCCAATGTGTAGATGCACCAGAGTTTCTTTATTCATTCATCTGTTTTTGGGCACTTTGGTTGTTTACAGTTTCTGGCTATTGTGAATAGTACTGCAGTGAATATGGGAATTCAGATAACTATTCTGCATTGTGTTTTTGGGTTTCTTGGGTGTATTCCCAGAATTGGTATTACTGGATCTTATGGAAACTCAATTTCTAGTTTTTGAAGAATGTCCATATTGTTTAGAAAACAATCTTGTTCTCATTTTCTAGGAATATTTCAATTTAGAGTTAGCCAGTATTTGTCAAGCACTTACTATGTGCCTATCACCTTTATGTATACATTTATTATCTCATGAATACCTCTCTATAACCCTGTGAAGTTATAGAGGTAAAGTGACTTGAATAAAGTACAGGGGTACGATTAAAGGTAGCAAAGCAATTATTGAGGGACCAATGAACACCAGGCATTCTGCTAAGATGTTTTCCCATGGATTATCTCAATTCATTCTCAAAATAGTCCAACAGGGAGAATTACTCCTTTTTTGATATATAGGGGTATTAAGGAACATAGTTCTAGTATATCTCGATGGTTTCAAATCTAGTCGATCTCTTCCCCTTCTCTCCCTGAATATTATAATGTCCATCCAGATGATACCTAAATCTGCTTCCAGTTTTTGCATTCTATAGGTTATCAATTCTCTGGTAACTCAGCCCCATGAACTCAAATAGCAGTGGATTGAGGAAATGCCTTGCATGCAGGAGGCCTGTATTTGATCCCTAAACTGCACAGAGTAGCCTCTGAGCACTGCCAAGTGTATCACCAAAACCAAATAAACCAAGACATAAAAAATAAATTGAGCTAGCATGGTTTACAGTAATATCAATATGTATGCTTTAGGCATATAATGTTACTATGTCACATACCCACCAAAGAGTGCCAATATTCCTTCACTACTGTCCCTAGGTTCCTTCTGCCTCCTCCCTCACTTGGTAAACTCAGTTCTGTTGACAGAGTACAAGGGTTTGTTTTTATTGGCCATTGTGTATTCTCTTGCTTTGTTTTTTTGGGTTGTTTTATTTTATTTTTTTGGTTTATTTTTGGGACACACCCAGCAGTGCTCAGGGTTTACACTTGGCTCTGTATTGAGAGGTCATTACTGGTGGTGCTTGAGGCACCTTATGGGATTCTGGACATCGAACCTGGGTTGGCCATGTATAAGCCAAGCTTTCTACCTGTTATACTATCACTCTGATACGGTTGTTTCTTTGTTTTCCACATATGAATGAGATCATCTGGTATTTTGTCTTTCTCCATCTGATTTATTTTGTTTAACATGACACTCCTTAATTCCAACTAAAATTTAGCAAATAGCAATCTTTTCTAATGTAGTATAGTATTCCATTGTTTATATACACCACAGTTTCTCAATTCCATTCGTCTGCTGTTTGGGCACTTGGTTTGTTTTCAAAATTACCTCTGACTTTTGTAACTAAAGATGCAATGAACATAAGTAAGTAAATATCTTTTCAAATTAGTGATTTTTTTGTCTTCTTGGAATGTATATATGCTAAAAGTGGAATTACAGTATCATATTGTAGTTCTATTTTAGTTTTTTTAGATAACACCATACCGTTTTCCATAGAGGTGGGCCATACAATGTTCTCTTTTTTTTTATACAACATTCTCAATAGTGAATTATGCATCGAAGGTTCCTTTTCTATCACATTAATACCAGTATTCATTGTTTTCTCTCATTAAAAGTCTAATTTAGGCACTGTTATTTGCAATACTATTTGTTAATAGCGATGTTTCAGTCATGCAGTGTTGCTATGGCACTTCCATCATCAGGGTATTGGCATCCCTTCACCAATATCTCTAGGTAATCTATCACCTTTTCTCCCTTCACTTAGTAAACTGAATTTTATATGCTGACTCTCAGAGTTTGTTATCATTCCTTTTCTATGTTTCTTTGTATTTCACATATGAGAGAGATCATTTAACATTTCCTTTTTCCCTTTGACTAATTTTGATTAGCACGATATTTTCTAGATCCATCCATGAGGAGAAAATTGCGGGATTTCATTTTTATTCATAGCTGAGTAGTATTACATTACATACATATAGCACACTTTATCCATTCATCTGTTGTTGGGTACTTGTGTTGTTACTAATCTTAGCTGTTATGAATAGCATTACTATAAACACAGGAGCACAAATGTATTTTTGAATGAATGTTTGGAAACAGGGTAGCTGTCAAAGAGTGGAATCTCTGGGTCATATAGAAGTTTTATTAATTTTTTGAGAAAACCCCATACCATTTTTCCATAGGGATTGGACCAGATGATATTCTCAACAACAGTGGGTGAGAGTTCCCCACACTCTCACCAACATTTATTGTTTCTAGTCTTTTTTATGTATGTCAGTTTTACTGGTTGTGATGACAACTAACACTTTTTCATATACCAATTGATTATATGTCTTCTTGGAGGAAGTATCCATTGACCTACTTTCATTTTTTCGTGGAATTATTTTTGTTTTGTTAAGTTTTATGGATGCTTTATAAATCTTGATTTTGTTGGATGTGTTGTGAGTGAATATTTTCTCCCACTCAGTGGGATGTCTATTTTTTCTAGTCATTAATTTTACAGTGCAGAAGCTTCTTAATTTGATATAGTCTCACCTGTTTAATTTTTCTTCCATTTTCTTTGTCAAAGGCATCAAGTTATCAAAGATGATTCTGGAGATAATATCATGGAGTGTTATCCCATGACATTATTTTATGTAATCAGTTCTAGTATAGAGATCTTTGACTCATTTTGAATTAACTTTTTGTATGATGTGTGAGACAGAGATCATGATAATTATTTTCAGATGAACAGTTTTCTTAGTATCATTTGTTGAAGAACCATTTCTTGTTCCACCGCATACACTTACCTCTTTGGTCAAAGATTAACTGTTCATAAATCTGACGGTCTGTCTTTGGGCTCTCAATTCAACTCCACTGGTCTGAATCTTTATCCAAGTATTACAGAATTTTGATTAACATAGCTTTCTAGCAGAATTTAGAGTTGAGGAGAGAAAAACCACCCATGTTTTCCCCCTGAGTTTGTTTTGACAATATGGGTAGTTACCCCATTTAAGTTTTACTATATACTTTATTCTTACTGTCCTGGTCCTCCACTCATGTATTTTGGTACAGGAACAGGAGCACTACACAAGAGTCAGTAGACATGGGTTTTACTATTTTCTCCCTGTGTGATTTTGAGCAGGGGACTTTACTACCGTCAAGCTCTGTTTTCTTATTTATGAAGTAGGCAAGAAATAAAGTTTTTTTAAAAAGATTTGACTCATGACTTAAATGGAAAAATATTTAAAAACATCTAGTATATTGCACTTCCATACACACAATAATTCCAATTTATCCAGTCTTACTACTGTCTCCTACTATGTTTGATCTGAAGGTTAGGTGATTATTTTTTTCTAGAATCTTTAAGACTATGATGTGGAATCACAGGATTCATACAGTTCCTCTCTCTTCCCTTAAGTACAAATTTAGTGATTTTTTTCCAGTATAGGAAGGCTTTCTTTTTTTTCAATTAGTGAATCACTGTGAGGTAGTTACATACTTACAATTTTTTGTGTTTGCATTTCAGTCATACAATGATCAAATACCCATCCCACCACCAGTGCCCATTCTCCACCACCAATGATCCCAGTATCCCTCCCACCAACCCCACCCCGTCCCCACCACCCCACCAAGCCTCTGTGTCAAGGCATTTCCTTTTGTTTTCTCTGTCCTTTGAGGTTTTGTTGCTTGCAGTAGAGGTAATGAGTGGCCATCGTGTTCGGTCTATAGTCTACTTTTGGCACACACCTTCCAACCTGAGCGGGACCTCCCAATACCCTTTACTTGGTGTTCCCTTCTCTACCTGAGCTGCCTTTTCCCCCAGCATGTGAGACTGACTTTGAAGCTATGGGGCAAACCTCCTGGTCCTTATCTTTACTATTCTTGGGTGTTAGTCTCCTATTCTGTTACTTTATATTCCACAGATGAGTGCAATCTTTCTATGTCTGTCCCTCTCTTTCTGACTCATTTCACTTGACATGATACTTTCCATGTTGATCCACTTGTTCGCAAAATTCATGACTTCATCTTTTCTAACAGCTGCATAGTATTCCATTGTGTAGATGTACCAAAGTTTCCTTAACCAGTCATCTGTTCTTGAGCACTTGGGTTTCTTCCAGATTTGGGCTATTGTAAACAGTGCAGCAGTGACCATACAAGTGCAGATGTCATTTCTACTATAATTTTTGCCTCTCCAGGATATAGTCCCAGAAGTGGTATTGCTAGGTTGAATGGGAGCTTAATTTCTAAGTTTTTGAGAATCGTCTATACTGTTTTCTGAAAGGGCTGAACCAGTCGGCATTCCCACCAGCAGTGAAAGAGAGTCCCTTTCTCCCCACACCAGTTGCTTTTGTTCTTTTGGATGTGGACCAATCTCTGTGGTGTGCGATGATATCTCATTGTTGTTTTGATCTGCATCTCCCTGATGATTAGTGATGAAGAGCATTTTTTCATGTGCTTTTTGGCCATTCGGATATTTTCTTTGAGAAAATTTCTGTCCGTTCATAGCCCCCTTTTCTGATGGGGTTGACTGTTTTCTTCTTGTAGAGTTCAACCAGTGCTTTGTATATCCTTGATATCAACCCTTTATCAGATGGGTATTGGGTGAATATCCTTTAGGAAGGCTTTCTTATCTCACCCACAAGAGCAGTTGCAATTTCAAGTCAATACAAACAAGACAGGATCTTTTTCTGGATGTTATTATTATTTAAGATGAGGGAATTGAACTCAGAGAAGTAAAGGTCACATAGATAACAAGTGGCAGTTTCTAGCTTCTAAGGTGTGTATGTGTGTGTTTGTGTGTGTGCATTTTGAAGTAAGTCGGAAGTTCATCTGGAAGGAAATGAGAGATGAGAAGTCTGAATTAGCTATTAAGATAACAATCAGTCTCCAGGATCAAATAAAACCAGGCAGCAAGCCTAATAAAAATTAGGCAGTGCACAAAATGGTACTGACTACTACCTTTTCATCTACTTTTCTACTTGTTTTGGTTTCCTGTGGAAGAATCATCTCATTTCCCTATAGTACATTATCCTAGGGTCTATGTTTGGAGGGTCAAGGATATATAAAGAACTAAGTTTTATATCTATATAAGAAGTTACACAATTGAATACAGTAGTTCATAAGAAAATATGTAGATATACCAGCACCTAACAGAATGTACTAGATATAAAAATGTTTGGTAAATGTTTATAGAAAGAAATAGAGTCAATGGTAGGAGAACATGATCATTTTTGAAAAAAGGTTAAAGCATCATAAGCAAGAAGGGCCAAGTGATTCATGTGTTTTGTTACTGTAGGTGTGTTAACTAAACCCAGGACCCACTGGTGACACCTCAGGTTTTATTGGCAAGGCTTCTTTAAAGTTCTGACATGTTTAAGCTATTTTTCAAGTCATTGTTTTTAATAGCCAAGGTCAAATATCTTGGCTTTAAAAAAAATTTTATTGAATCACTGTGAGATAGTTACAAGCTTTCATGTTTGGGTTACAATCACACAATGATCAAAACCCATCCCTCCACCAGTGCACACTCCCCACCACCAATATCCCGGATATACCCCCCTTTCCCACCCTCCTCCTGCCTCCATGGCAGACAATATTCTCCATACTCTCCCTCTACTTTTGGGAATTATGGCTTGCAACACAGACACTGAGAGATCATCATGTTTGGTCAGTTATCTATTTTCAGCCCACATCTCCCATCCCGACTGATTCCTCCAGCCATCATTTTCTTAGTGATCCCTTCTCTATTCCATCTTCCTTCTCCCCTCCACTTTTACTTTGTTGGCTAACCATATCCCTCTGCCAAAAAGATCCCACAGGAAGAAACCGAAGCTTTGCTTTGCTCCTGGGCACATGGTAAATGATGCTCTGATTTTGTTGCTCTAAGGACTATGATTTTAATTGCTGAGACTAAGATTTATTTTTCCCTCTCATCCTTCCCCTGGGAACAATCAAGTTTCTAAATTCTAGAGTAGAATCACACTCACCCATCCTCTGAAATTCCTGAAGTCTGGTCCACCTCATCAGTATTTCGAGTGCAGCAGGACAGGATATATTTCTTGAACATCTCTGTCCTTTTCCAATCAACCTGCTCCCCCTACTCCCAGTTTTCAAGCATGACCTAAGTAAATTTTCTCCCTCTCCACTTTTATGAAAAATTGCTAGGAATAATGAACTCCGCTTTTTTGCTAGCTCTATTAACACCTTTGAATGGAGTGAGTAGGAAGCCTCTCAGGTTCAAGTGAATTTTCACACATAATTATCCAGAGGAATGGCTAATTTAGGTTTTTCTACCTATCATCCAAAGACCAGAATACTGGAAAAGTTTGCAACAGAAGACAATTATTCTAGAAGAAAGACTCTCAACTTTAAGACTTGCAAGATACTGTGACAGATACAGTTTTTTAAGCCTCTTGGTTCAACTTCCTGCCTCTAGCCATACAAGGTGATGAAGATTTCTGCTATTTTCTTACTGTCAGAAGTTCAGATTTTGGCCCAGGGCCCAGGTGAAAATGAGGATGACAGAATGACAGGGTTACCTAACTGTTAGCAACAGTGAGTGCATTCCTCCCCACCTGGTCTTGTCCCAGCGTGTAACTGAATACCTCTTACTTTGCTACCCCTCAATAGGCTTTTACCTTTTTCTTAAATAGCTATTAAAGTTATTAAGTTATTACTTACTTATTCAAATAAAAGGTTAAATGTTCAAGAGACCGTAGGTATGTCCTTTGGATCTGACCACACAGTCAGTTTAAATCTTTGTGAGTTTTCAAAGAGACCTATGAAATATTTGTATAAAATGCTCAAAACTTAGTTATGTGAAGGTAGTTTCATGGTAAAGGTCTTAGAATTATTTTGCTACACATTCTTGAGCACCACTTGCTCTCGGTGGCAACACAACTTGTGCAGCATACACATGTGCTTCCTTTGTTCAAGTTGGCTTTTATAGGGTTTCTCCCAACCTGCCCATCTTGGGGCTTTCTGCCCAGGTAAGAGTCTGTTGCCAGGGTGGTTGTCAAGGGGAAGAGTTGGGAACAGTTGATAGTCTTCTTTGATATTCCTTTTCTAGCTTTTGTTCTTGCTGGAGCTTCTCTCATAGGGGGAAGTCTAGTCTTCTCTGGGTCTGAGCTTTGTACTTTCATACCTTCATACTTTAACACAGGCATGTACACTAGAACTATCTCTTCACTCTGGAGAAATCCTCATTCTATCTTGAGCACATTACATTCTCTCTCCATCACTTCCTCAAAACTTCTAAATAAAACCTTTAATACTTCAAAAATAATTTTGGCCACTCCTAGTGAAGCTTGGAGGCCATGCAGTGCTAGCCATCCTGTATGCAAAGCAGGGCTCCTACATGCCAAACATGAATTCCAGCCCTTTAACCTATCTCTTCAGTCCCATTGTAAAGATTTTTGGTGAAATTCATAATCATGATAAAATATTTGATCCAAAATTTGCCTTAGATGTATAGAAGGTTGTCGTCCCATCAGTTCTGAGCTCTGACTGACCATCAAAATGCCTTGGGGAGTGTGTTAAAAATGCAACTTCTCTGTGAGGCAAGATAAAGTTACTGAAGCAGAATTTCCTAGGTAGGGTCCCCAAAGTATTACTTTTATATAATCTCATCAGATGATTGTCAAAATTGACTAGGTTTGGGAACTATTGATTGAATCTTTTCTTATAATATGGAAACTGAGACAGTTTCTCATAGGAAGGGGCAGGTAGGAAAATAAGGGAAGAATATTGCCTTGGTTCTCACCATCTGCTCCTTGAATAAAAAATATCTACATTAATTCTCATCCTGTCATTACATATTTTCCCAATTACATTGCTCTAGGACTGTGGACACTTGGAGGGTGAATCATGTTAGAACTCTTTCTGGAACTTCTAGTTCCTTGAAGCCAGGCCCCCATCTTGCTGGGCAAATGTATTTTCTTAACCCCTATTTCTCTGGTTTTTCAGGGATAAAGTGTTGGTGTCCTTCCTTCAGATCAGGGCCAGCTACAAAATGGTGTGTGTGTGTGTGCACATGTGTGCATGTGACTGCATGTGTGTCTGCATGAGTGTGTGCATGTGACTGCATGTGTGTCTGCATGAGTGTGTGTATGTGTGTGTGTTGCAGAGATCTGGCCAAAAGCTGTCTGGAAGCTGGGAGCCCAGTGCTTGTGCTAAGGGAGCAGGTTACCTGAAGGGGCTGAATGTGTCTTTGTTTATCTCAGAGAATTTTGGCTTTTTTCCCATTCCATTATCGCCAGTGGCAGCCTTAAGTGCAAAGATAATAACATACTTTGAAAAATGCCTCAAACATCAATTACCCACATCGAGACAATCCCTGGGAGTTGTTTCTTCATGTCCACATCTTTTGCTGTGCTTATCACTCTTCCAGCACTGTATTTCACTCTCCTTAAGGCTGCTCACAGCTTCAGCAAGATGGTTTGTGGGAAAAATTTGTCAGCAAAGCTGACTGGCAATTTATATTTTGTGCATTGAGGTGAGCTTTATGCCAAGTGGATGCCAAGTGGGTAGGGAAGTATGGTGAAAGCTGGCAATGACTATCATTATCTCTGAGTTTAGCCTCACCACTTCTATGTTACTTGCCAGGTGACTTAGACTAGGGTAGGCCCTTACCCCTATAAGCCTTTGTTCTTCCAGCATGTTGAATTCAGATTCCTTAAGTTCTTATTAAATGGTGGTAATTTAAGAACCAAGTTGTGTGGTGAGGGAGAAGGCACCCAATGGTGGATACCCATTCTCTGACCTCATATACCTGTGGTATCTGTGTGGCTTTTTAGTACATTGACTCTCTAAACACACAACCCTTTCATTAGGTTACCTGCTGGCACCATCTCAATGCCAGTAGTCTGTGGTTTCTCTGACTGGAAAGGCCTTGATTCACCCTGTTGTGGGGAACTCTTCTGTTTGGCAGTTTCTCTTTGCCTATCTCTCTCCTTCTATAAATCCTCCACCTGCATTCATTCTTTGGAATTAGTGGGGTGGTCTTTCCCTTAAAACATAGATAAATGAGTAACCAGTAAGACCCACTAGTGACAGAAATATGGGCTAGTTTGGAGTCTGAGGATCTTTAGCATATCCTCAGCCATAATTAAGAAACCAATAATCTAAGCAAGACTATATGCTTATTATGCAAACCAGCATCAAGTCAAGTTCCCTAGTCAGTGCCTTCCAATAAAATTACTTTTCTTATGCCATTCCTATTGAGAAATTATGCCTCCCACGTTGTATGACTCGTAAGCCTAGCAAGGGTCTGTCTGGCACATAATAGATACTCAGTAAATATTTGTTGAATGAATAATGACTGAACAAATGAATATTAAACGAATCTAAAAACCAAAGGAAGTAGTGCTAGCTGAGACAGGACATCCTTATTAGCTGCAACCTCATCTTTTAACCTTGGGCATGCCTCTTCTCTCTGACTTTAAGCTTCTCTATCTAGAACTGGGTGCTAAACGCAATGGTCCCTTAGGAGTTCATGACTCTGATCTGTAATCCTGTACCACTTTCAGTCCTCCATCAAAAAATGAAGAACATCATCTAGTTATCAGTTTGTATTTGGTTTATGCTGATGGAAAAAAGGCTAAAACATGGATTACATGTCAAACCAGTTTCAGAGAAGTCAGTCTCCCACCCTAACCCAGAAATTACTAAGATTATTTCTCATTTTTATGACTTAATAACACATCTTTCTCCCTTTACCCTGTCCTTGATGAATGTCAAGAAGTATGCAGTGTGGGGGCTAGAGTGATAGCACAGCGGGTAGGGCATTTGCCTTGCACGCGGCCGACCCGGGTTCAAATCCCAGCATCCCATATGGTCCCCTGAGCACCACCAGGGATAATTTCTGAGTGCATGAGCCAGGAATGATCCCTGTGAATTGCCGGGTATGACCCAAAAAAGCAAAAAAAAAAGAAGTATGCAGTGTATGGCTGGATAGGTAGTTGAATGGGCTAAAAAGCATATTTTGCATAGGGAGGCCCAGTGCACTCTGGCACAACAGGGTACCCCAGACACCACAAGGAATGACCTCCCCCAAACTGAGCCAGTAATAGTCCCTGGAAGCCACAGGATGCACACCTAAAAAGCAAATTATGCTGTATAAATGGTATTCCCTGAGTTTTAGTAATGGTTGGAATAAGTAGGATCCTGGAAGTGTAGTTAGCTTGGTCATGGCAGAACAGAATTCTTGTCCTCTTTTGGAAAAAAGCATGTCTTGATTTTGAAAGTTTCATCCAGCTAAAAAATATATAAGACCTACTTGCCTGGGATTAAAAGAAATCTGCAAAAAGTCAACTCTTGGTTTTCTGTGTCTGAGAATCTTTTGGTTGGTCTTTCTCTTTTTGTCACTCTGGTTTGGATTTCTATGGGACTCTGTAGGTAAAGCATAAAAAATTTATTTAAGGGCTTTTAAAATTAATAATACTTGGTAAGGGGCCAGTGAGATAGTACAAGGCTTAAATAGCTTGCCTTGCATATACCTAATCCTGGTTTGAATCCCCAGACCCACATATGATTCCCTGAATACCACCAGGGTGATCCCTAAATAGAGACAGGAGTAATGTTTGAGCACTGCTAGTTGTGACCCAAACACAAATAATAAATAGTAACCTTTGAGTCTGGGCTTGTAGCTCAGCAGTAGAGTATTTGCTTTGCATGTATAAAGGCCTGAGTTTGAGCCCTGCTCCACAAAAGAAAGAAAAAGAAAGAGAAAGAAAGAAAGAAAGAAAGAAAGAAAGAAAGAAAGAAAGAAAGAAAGAAAGAAAGAAAGAAAGAAAGAAAGAAAGAAAGAAAGAAAGAAAGAAAGAAAGAAAGAAAGAAAGAAAGAAAGAATAACCTTTAAAAACATTGTAGAAATTGGCTCCAAAGTGGAAATACAGGAGGGAGAGCACTTGCCTTGAACTCACTCATCCAACCCAGGGCTAACCTGGTTCGATCCCAAGCAAACCATGTTGTGACTCCAAAACAAAACAATTGTAGAAATATATGTTTCTCTGCTTTCAAATATTTAAAATATGGTTTGTTTTGTATGTGTTCTTTAAATGTGATAAGTGATAAGTCATAATTGAGTTAGGATTGAACAGTGAGTAGGCTTATGGTGAATTTCAGAGAGAATATAGAGGCTGCTATTTAAGGAAATACAAGGCATGTTTATCAAATTAAGAATATTTGTAGCCTAGGGGCTGGAGCGATAGCACAGCGGGTAGGGCGTTTGCCTTGCACGCGGCTGACCTGGGTTCGAATCCCAGCATCCCATATGGTCCCCTGAGCACCGCCAGGGGTGATTCCTGAGTGCATGAGCCAGGAGTAACCCCTGTGCATCGCCAGGTGTGACCCAAAAAGAAAAAAAAAGAATATTTGTAGCCTAAAAAGTGTGATCTGTAATTTGAAAATCTATTTCCTAATACTTTCCACTCTTTTCTATATAGACAGTTGAACTCCATGATCAAGCATCAAGCTTAGGTCAGATAATCTCTGAGATATGTTACAGTTCTGCTTTTCATTTTCTAGTTCTAGAAGATTATTCAGAGTGGCAATCCTCTTTTCCAATGATTCCCTGTGGTTACTTTCAAAATTCTAGTCAAGGCAAGGAGCCAGTGTCTATGTGACATGGCCAATTCTTGGTAGACTTGATCATAAAAGTGATATGGAAGTTTGGTGGATAGTAACGGAGTGCGGTGAGCTATGAGGCAAGGAAAACTCTTTGGTTCTTCACGAGAGGATTGTAAAGGAAGTATAGATGTGTATGAAAAGGAATTTCTTACAGCAACATGCCTATTTACATTGAAATTTCATCCCCTAAGGGGTTCCCATCACCTGTTGTGCACAAATGTCTCATGGGTGGATGAGACAGTTAAATGTGTCACAGAGATCAAATGTCTTTGGTGTACTTGAGCCTCCCTGGTGTTATAAATAGGAGGGGATGGGCTTGGATTAAAATATGTCGTGCTGTACCAGAAAGAGACGGGGATGTGTTAATAAAGGGTTTGAAGGATCCCACAATTGGAAAAAGGCCAAAGGCCCTTCAAGAAAAGTTCATATCACTGTCCACAATCAAAGTACAATTTGAGCCTACTAATTAGAAGCAAGTTGGTCTTTGAGTCATGGTAAAATAATCAGAATAGAGTTGGTAAGCCCAGTGGTGTCCTACATAATAGAAGTCATTGAGTCTAGGTCAGCCAGTTCTCACTACCATTTCAATTGCCAGTCTTTACTCTTCTCTAAAGCATTATTACTACCGTTGCTCTCAGTTGGGTGGGTTTGAGACCTATACTAGGAAGAGTATATGGAAAGCCTTCCCTTTTATCCTACTGGTCCTCCCTTTTGTCTTCTCACAACTCTCTTTAAGAAAGAGCACCAGAACATGTCATAGTTCAAGAGCCATTTTGAATTAGGGAACAGACAATGAACAACCCAGAAAGGTAGAGACCTAGAGCATGTAGAGAAACAAAAAAATTCTCTAGTACAGTGTTTTAAAAAACTATACTAGAACGAACTATTAGGTCACAAAATTAATTTAGAAGGTCACAATATTCACTAAAAAAGGAAATACATATTCTTTAATTAAACAAAAATTATTTTTTCCTTAATTTTTTAAATTAAAGAACTGTGATTTACAAAGTTATTGGCAGTTGAGTTTTAGGTATATAATATTCCAACACCAATCCTACCACTGGTGTCAGCTTCCCACCACCAGTGTTTCTATGTTCCCTCCCCACCCCAACCCCCAACTCATCCGCACCTGTCAACTTGGCAGGCACTTTACAGTTTCAGTGGTTGCAGCTTAGATCGCATGTTTTCTGTTTCATTAAATCTGTGTTTTGGATATATGACTATACCACTCACTCACTGAAGACCTGATGCCTGTTAACCCATTGTTTTCAATTTTCTTCTCCCCCCTTGATTTGTTTCCTTCTCTGTCCTCCTCTGTGAACACTGTGTTCAAGGCTGATCTAGATCTCCCCCTTTTACCACAGTACATTAAATTATCCAGTATACTTTATACCACAGATAAGTAAAATCATTCTGTGTTTGTCTTTCTTCTTCTGGCTTACTTCACTGAACATGATATATTCCAGTTCCAACCATGTTGCAACAAATTGGTTTGTTCCTAGAAGCTGTATAGTATTCCATTGTGTATATATACCACATCTTCATAATCCATTCATCTGTCATTGGACATCTAGGTCAATTCCATATCTTAGCTATTGTATTGAGTGCATCAATGAATAATGATGTGCATATTTCCTTTTGAGAGAGTGTTTTTATGTCATGGGGGTAGATGCCCCAAACTGGAATTGCTGAATTACGTGGCAATTCAATTCTAAGTTTACTGACAACTCTCTATACTGTTTTCCAAAGGGCTTGTACCAGATAACATTCACACCAGCAGTGGATGAGAGTTCCTTTTCACCACATCCACACCAACACAGATTATTCCAACTATTTAATAAAAAAATTGTTTAAAGAAAAATAAAATAGTAATGCATTAGAAAATGTCAGTTTGTTACCTAGGCAGGAGTAATGATAGCTTAGTGAAATTTAAGATATATATGAATATCACATTTATACATTTAAATATATGTCAGTTATAGATATATATTTTACATCGTCATAAATGTGACATAAACATAGGTGTATATAATATGTATTATGTATAATATACAAATGTGTATTATAATATATGTGTGCATGTTATCATATATTATGTATATTATGTACAATGTGTATAATATATGTGGTATACATATATTATACAGAATCTAGGTATGTATAGCATATATTTTGAATACACAAACATATATATATATATACACACAGTTATATAATTATACATAGGTCTTCTTTCACCAGTGTTGACATAGTATGTTTTCTTTCACCAATGCTGACATAATATGGTTTTAAGTGTCTACAGGTTATAATCCACTTTCTTCTTGGATATACTCTAGTTGGTTTTAGTGTGTAAGGCCCTGGAACCACAGCAAATCTCCAGGTATAGTTTGTCTAGCACAGAGGAAAACACAACAACCTACTCCTTTGTTCTGACCAGTACATTTTGAACAACTCAGTTAGTGATTTCCAACGCGGCAGCACACAATTTTGATACCTATTGAACTTATTGCTGTCCAAAAATCCTAAATATCTTTCATACATTTCTCTGTTAAGCCATAGTTCCCTCATCCTATACTTGTGAAAGGTGCGTCTTCCTATAGAATGCATATATGAATTTTAATACTTAATATTAAAAAGATTATATGTGTGTATATATATAAATGTGGGCCTATGTATATGTTATCACTATATATTATGCTGCATATACATGTACACTCTACAAACATTACCTATAATCATGATATGCCTTCACATTTTTGAGTTTTATTTTTGGGTGGAGCATACTTGGGAGTTCTCAGGGATCACTCCTGACAATGCTCAGCTGGACATATATGATGCCAGAAATCAAGCTAGGGTTGGCTATATGCATGGCAAGAACTTCACCTGTTTGATTTCATCTAATCTGGGAGGGACTTGGAACAGAGTTGGTTATATAAATTTTACATATGAATAACTAAAGTTTGAGAGGTTAAGTGAATTGCATTAGGCCACAAAACAAATGAACTGCTTATGATTACTGGGGGTTATCTATGAAGGAGCATCATTAAGACAAGGATATAGCTCAGGGGTAGAACATTTCTTACACATCTGTGAGATACTGGGCTAGATAACTTGGCATGGCAACAAAAAAGAAAGGCTAAGAACTGTAAGAGAGGGAAGCAAAAGAACTCTGAATATTTAAAAGTACTTCTAGAGGCCGAGAAGATAATTTAAGGTTAGGGAACAGGTTGAGTTTGGTTTCTGGTACCACATGTCCTCTGAAATATCTCAGGGTGTAGCCCTGGAGGTTCTTGAGCATCACTGGGTGTGGTCTTGGTGGTTACTACATCACAAGGTCAAGTAGCATCACATCTTTTGGCCCTCAAAATGAATTACAGGCATTGTTATTTGAGTATCCTGCCCTGAGCCCCCTGATCACAGCTTGGGAACACACCCCCAAGAAATAAATAAAAGTGTTTGTATGTGTGTGTATAGTTTTAGATCACATCCTGCTGTTATCAAGGCACACTCCTGACACTATACTCAGGTCCTCTTTGTGGACTCAGGGGACTGTACTGGGTATCAGGAGTTGAATCCATGTGGGCCACGTGTAAAGCAAGTGCCCTATCCACTGTACTATGGCTCTACCCCTAAATAAAATAGTTATTGTAGTGAGGTTGTAGATAGTATAGAGTTTAAGATACAGGCCTAGCATATGACAGACACCTGGATAGATTCTTAGAACCATATGTCCTCCTGAGCATTGCCAGGTATAGCCCTGGAGACCTCTGAGCACCTTCACGGTGGCCCTGGTTGTCCCTAGTTTCAAAGGGACTGAGCAGCCTGAAAGGTGGGTCAAGTATTGCCAGGAGTAGCCTTTGGACTCCCTAAATACCAGTTAAGTTATTCTGGTTGGAGAAGTAGGGGAGTCATTCTACTGATAGTGAGGAATAATGAAGAAGGGTTAGGGTAGAAGATGTTTAAATTATCTATTGTGATATACTGGACAGAGAAGACCCACTTGGAGGTAATGGAGATGAGGTGTGACTCCCCCTACATTTTATTTCTGATGGAGAGGACCTGGGTCAGAAGGAGACTGAACCTGAAGAGAAGATTCCAAGGCATAGCATCTATGTGATAGACATACAGGAATATGTCTGAGACATAATAAGAGCAGAGTAAGAACCTCCAGTGGCATATTGGATAAGGCAAACAATGGGCCTTTTGTAAAACAGTTGTCTATTCAATTCTGTTATACAGTAGGGGAACTGAGCAGAAATATGAAGCAAGGTGTCTTTCCCAAGGAACTTTTGGTCTAAGCAATTAACTTATGTATATATTGTGTTGTTTGATGGTAAAATTGTTAATGATTATGTTGTACATATCATGTGTAAGATAGGTGGAGTGGCAAAAAGTGGATGAAGAAGCTACCATGAGGCATGAGGCCTCTGACTAGGATTAAAATTACAGAGAAAAGAGGTTAGAAAAGGAATTGGGGTGGGGGGCACAGAGAGAGAGAGAGAGAGAGAGAGAGTACAATCAATAAAGTGTTTGCCTTGCACACGGTTGATCTGGGTTTGATCCCTAGCATCCTGTATGGTCACCTGAGCACCACTAGGAGTGATTCCTGAGTGCAGAGCCAGGAGTAACCCCTGAGCATCACTGGGTGTGGTCCAAAAAATTAAAGGAATTGGAAGTGGGAGAAGACACTTTGATCCCTTCCCAACAGGGCAGTGAGCCATCATTAGAGATTACTGTGTAGGCTGAGAAAATTGGTCAGGTTTAAGCTTCGAAAGAAGTGGCTTGAATTATGAGTTATAAGTGTACTTCTACCTCAGCTTTTTGAACTTTCATCTTCCCAGTGGGAATATAATAAGAATGAAGAGAATCTAGATGAGGTCTTATCAGCTCCTTAGGATGCTGTTTCAGACTAATTTGAACTGTCATTATGATTGGCAAGCTACCCGTGGCGTATTCAATATGCCAAAAACAGTAGCAAGAAGTCTCACAATGGAGACGTTACTGGTGCCTGCTCAAGCAAATCGATGAACAACGGGACGACAGTGCTACAGTGCATTATGATTGAATAGGGAAGATGTATGTAAAATTTAAATGATTATTGCTTCTACAATAGCTATTCAACTATTACTATGAATAAAACTAACTATAATATCAACAATACTAAGTGCTAAAATGCCACTTACAACACTAGCAATTTAAAGAACCTGTGCTTGGACCCTTGTGGGCTCACAATGAAGGGGGCTAAGAATAGTTTTCAAGCCTTCCAGTTTGACCTATAGTTGGCAGTTTTCTGGGGCATACCCTTCCTAGTAGCTGGGTCATCAGTGTTATTTTAGTAGATCAAGATTTTTTCTTCCAGGGGCTGGAGCGATAGAACAGCGGGTAGGGTATTTGCCTTGCACGCGGCCGACCTGGGTTTGATTCCTAGCATCCCATATGGTCCCCTGAGAACTGCCAGGGGTAATTCCTGAGTGCAGAGCCAGGAGTGACCCCTGTGCATCACCTGGTATGACCCAAAAAGAAAAATAAAAGATTTTCCCTTTCATTCCATATGACCCCGCAATACCACTTCTGGGAATATATCCTGAGGATGCAAAAAAGCACAGTAGAAATGACATCTGTACCTATATGTTCATTGCAGTACCGTTCACAATAGCCAAAATCTGGAAACAACCCAAGTGCCCTAGGACAGATGACTGGTTAAAGAAACTTTGGTACATTTACACAATGGAATACTATGTAGCTGTTAGGAGAGATGAAGTCATGAAATTTGCTTATAAATGGATAGACATGGAGAGGATTATGCTAAGTGAAATGAGCCAGAAAGAGAAGGACAGACATAGAAGGACTGCACTCATTTGTGGAGTATAGAATAACATCACATGAGGCTGACACCCAAGGACAGTAGGTACAAGGGCCAGGAGGATTGCCCCATAGCTGGAAGCCTGCTTCATGAGTGGAGGGAGAAGGCAGATGGAATAGAGAAGGGATCACTAAGAAAATGATGGCTGGAGGAACCAGTTGGGATGGGAGATGCATGCCGAAAGTAGATAATGGACCAAACTCAGTATCTGCGTTGCAAGCCATAATGCCCAAAAGTAGGGAGAGAGTATGGGGAATATTGTCTGCCATGGAGGCAGGGCGAGGGTGGGAAAGGGGGAGGTATATTGGGGATATTGGTGGCGAGGAATGTGCACTGGTGGAGGATGGGTGTTTGATCATTGTGTGATTGTAACCTGAACATGAAAGCTTGTAACTATCTCACAGTGATTCAATAAAATTAAAAAAAATTACAATAGCCAGACAGTGCGCCAGGCTGTTTCACTCGGGGCTTCCCGGAGGTCAGCGGGTGAGACCCCCTCCCCGCCCCAAGGGTCCCAGACCCAGCGGCCGAAAACCTCCAGAACTCAACCACCACCATGCTTACGGCCATTCTCCACACACTTGGGCCAAGCCTCACCCACGAGTGAATACCCAGAAAACCCAGGTATGAAGAACTTTGTGACTGAAAACTCTGGGTTCAATGGCACCGGGAATAGAGATCTCCTACCCTGTCTCTGGAAACTTAGCAGTCACGCCCATAAGCCACCTCTGGCTGGTGCCAGATAATCTTGTCATCGACCACCATCCAGATTGCATGTCCTTCTCTCCCGGAAGAGAGCATACTATGGCACTCACCATAACCATACTGCCAAACCCTGTGCCAAGCTGTTTCACTCAGGGTGCCCCAGAGGGAGGCGGGTGAGACCACTACCCACCCCAAGGGACCCAGCCCCTGCAGCCAAAAGCCTCCAGAACTCAACCGCCGCTGTGCTTATGGCTGCTCTCCACATGCTTGGGCTGAGCTTCATTCACGTGAACCTATTCCTGGACTGTGTGGATGCATTTGCCACCGCCAGACACTTCCAACCACATATGCTACCCATAGTCCAAGAGCACTGTACCACACTTGATGGAGTTCAAAGTAGGAGGCAACCAATCTTAGAGGGAAATAGTTTTTTTACAGATATATATATATAATATATATATATATATATATATAAGCACACAAGGCTCAACCTTTAGCAAGGTGATCTCTTATAGAAGGGCTTAATGGCCCCTGGGTGAAATACAACAATCTTCATACTCTTTCCTCTAAGGATACTTTTAGTAGCATTGTCAGCGGTTTTTCATAACCAAGAAGACAAAATATATTTCGGTTCTGCTTTGGGGCAAGTATTGGAGTTTGGGATGGAAACATCAGAAATATGGTGGTGGGATTGGTGTTTGAATACTAAATGTAATCAAATATTGTGAACTACTTTATAAAATAAAAATTTTTTAAGGATTGGCAATTGGCAGGCAGAAATACAGATTAACGATGGACTCCAGTAGAAGTAGTTTGCAGAGGGTCTTGTGCTCCTGCCAGTCCCCAGTGTTCTGGGAGGGGAAATACTCACTAAAGAGTCTGAGTTGTGATTTATTGTGATTTTATGGTTAGGGTTTGAACTGTGTGACTATGGGGAAGTGGTTTACATGTCTCATTTTTCACCTCCATCAAGCAGATACACTAATACCTATCAGTACAAGTTATGTGGAATAATGCAGTTTACTTTTTTTTATTAGTTTATTTTTAATTAGAGAGTCATCGTGAGGGTACAGTTACAGATCCATACATCTTTGTGCTCATGTTTCCCCCATACAAAGTTCGATAACCCATCCCTTCACCAGTGCCCATTCTCCACTACCAGTAAACCCAACATCCCTCCCCCCCTTCCCAGTCCCGGCTCCCCCCACCCCACCCTGCCACTATGGCAGGGAATTCCCTTTTGTTCTCTCTCTCTGATTAGGTGTTGCGGTTTGCAATAAAGGTGTTGAGTGGCCATTGTGTTCAGTCTCTAGTCTGTATTCAGCCCGCATCACCCTTCCCCCACATGACCTCCAACCACATTTTACTTGGTGGTCCCTTCCCTGAGTTACCCAGAATGAGAGACCAGCCTCCAAACCATGGAGACAATCTCCTGGTACTTATTTCTACTATTCTTGGGCGTTAGTCTTATAGTCTAGAAATAATGCAGTTTAGATATATTGGGCATTGTGAGTGGGCTGGGAGTCAAACAAAATATTCATTTCCAAACCTAGTCCCAACAGTCACTCCTAATGTTTGAAGAAAACAATTGACTGTAATACTATCTAACTCCCACCCTACTTCCTTGGTCATTTTCTGTCTTGTCTGTGGTCTCCAAGCAAAAAGGAAGGATACTGGGTGGTGGGAATAAGAAAGGGTTTATATACGTAAGATTCATGAAAGGTCTTCTGTAATTGAATGGCTTTGAGTAACAATTAGTATGGTGTTGTGAACGTATTAGCCTGTGTCAGATGGCAAGATCATGGAAAGAAAGTCAAGGCTCAAAGTGGACCCGATTTCAGAACTCCAGGCAGAGACACTCTGGCCCCTGTGCTCTTCTTTCTTCCTTTCTGGAGACTCAGGGCTTCAGGTGGACCTGTAAACATGAAGAAGACAACTTCAGCTGGGCAAATAAAGAGTCTAGTAGAATCCAAAAAAGGTTCTATGGCACCTACAAGAATATGCCTAGCATATGTCCAAGTACAAGGAACATGTTTTCCCAAGAGCCTCAATGATCGCACTAGGAAATTCAAGCATTTTCACTCAGGCTTTAGCTATGTGGCAGAGATTCCAAAGTAGAGACATACCTGGAAGTCCTTGAACCACTTTGAGTGACTATTGTACTTGACTTGAGTCATGAGTGACATGAATCCATGAATTCTTCATAGACTTGTCAAATCTCCCTCCTTATTTGATTTCATTTTACTTTATCAATTATTGCACATTAAATTTCATTTTTGTCTCATTTTTAGAGTCCCCAAACAAAGGCAAGTTCTGATCAATGTGAAATCAATTATAGAACTCCAAGTATTTGGAATCTGAACATTAACCAGGGCTTTCTTCTAATTGAGATGCTATGGGACACCTTCACAGAAGAACAGGTTCCTAAACTTTGGAAAATAATTCATAGGGTTTGAAATGTCTTTTCAAATGATCCAATTTTATCATCTTCTTTTACAAGTCAGTAACTCAGATGAGCACATTTCTTTGTTGTCAGTATTTTAACATATTTATTGCATGCAGAGTGTTAGGACATGCATTTCTATGGAGGTAGATTATAATTTAACCTAACTGCAGTATCCCTAAGTAGCACTTCTTCCAGCTTATTCTGCATTTAAGTTTGGAAATTAGGGAAATCTGTGTCTGGGTTTTCTGTTGAATTTTTCACACACAACTCAACACGTGATACATAAGAAACGGTGGGCTGTCGAGAAGGCAGGCCTGTGCACAGGCCGGGTGCTGGCAGGACACACAGGCAGGACATAGAGGCAGGACACGGGAGCAGGACATGGAGGTGGTGTTCAGTAGACCGGGAGCAACCTCCCTAGGCTCTATTGGAAAGACAGGCAGGCGGACTCCCTGGCATCATCTGATCTCTCCCTTCATGGCGCAGTTGTAGTCATTGTTATGGCCATAGTCTCGGTCATCAGCGTTCCATCATCCTAGTCTCCTCACGAACCTCAAAGTCTCCAAAGTCTCTGTTTTCCTCTTCGTCGTCTTGTTGTCTTCTCTTATTCGCTGTGCTCTCTTTCTATCTCCTTCCTTCATGCTTTGCTTCTATGTGTGCCCTTGAGCTCTTCTCTTAAGTCCTCTGTCTTCTGTCCATGCCGTTGTGCTCTGTCTCACTCTCTCTGTCTCCTCCTCTCTAGTCTGCTGCTGTTGTCTTCTTCAGTCTCTGGTCTCCTCTTCTAACCACTTCTAACCCTGTGACCGTGGCGACCTTGTAACCATCTGACCTGACCATTCTAACCATCTGACCTGACCTTTCTGACCTGACCATCTGACCATTCTGACCTGACTTGTAACTAAGCTTCTGACCCCCCACCCCTTACAGCATAGTTTATATAGAAATAATGTAGGGTGTGGATACAAAGGTAGGGTTGATTAACCAGTCAACAAAGAGAGGTAAGGCCACTCCTCCAGGAGATTAACTCAAGGACAAACTCTCATCTAAGGAGTTTACTCCAGATTACTAGGAGATCCACTCAAGGGTGGGATTCCATCCAGGGTGTGTTGCTTTCTTCTTTCCTCAGCTAGTAATCCCTTAAGTAGTTATAGTAAATTTCCTTCTTATAATATTTCTAGCAATGTCATTTTGTATGAGCACAGTAAGAGATATATCAAGCTTAATGTTTGGTTCTTCCTGAGGACATCTCACTATATATTCCAGACCATAGTCCTCAGGCCAGGTTCGTCTTCCTAACCCCAGCAAGATCCTTATTCAGTTACCTCTTTTGGGTCATGACAGAGTTTGTCCATGAACGTGCTCTTAACTTATAGTTAAGTATTATGGTGCTTGGCCTGGCCCTTTCCGATACCAGGGTAGCTCACAGCTTGCTCTGGGTCCATCAGTTACTTGTCAGTACCCTGCTCTTGGAATTCTAGGAACTAAGAGCAACTGAGGCTTAAGTCAAGTAAATACGGATGCCCAGAAGTAAATATTATTTTGGAGTCAACTGATTCCCATGTTACATAGCATGTTACATAGCATCAATTGTCTTCCTGTGTCTATACAAAAAGGATATTGCTAAATAAACCATACAAATGACATAAAGAAAAGAGAAAAGCAATATAGGATTATTAGTTGTGCCTCAGTTGCTCTGTTGTAGGAGTGACTCAACAGACTTAAGCTCCCAGCGGGAGCAGCAAAGACAACCCAGTGTTATCCAGTTTTCCAGATGTCACCTTGGGCTAGTTCCTAGGTTCTTTTTTAAAAACTTCTTCCAGAGGCTGGGGCAATAGCACAGCGGGTAGGGCATTTGCCTTGCATGCGAGAAGGCATGCAAGGCATGCCTTTACACTGATACTATGTGTGTACTTGAGTGCTGCTACACTATGCCCATCACCAAAGTGTTAAACTTTCTTCATATTAGTCTCACAAATCTTCTCCTCTTCCTCTAATACCTCTTAGCCCCCAAAACTCAAAGGCTTATGGACAACATCTCAGAATTTATTTCTATTGTAGATTATCTATTTTTTCTTAATTTCTATATATTCAGTATATGAGTGAGGCCATCTAGTTTTCATCTTATACTTTCTGATTCACTTTATTTAGCATGATATTCTTCAATTCAGTCCAAGTTACAGCAAACTGCACAATTTATATTTCATAGCTGAGAAGTAGTTTCTATGTTCTTTGTGACTTCTCACTTCTGGGCTTCAGGTCTGATGTTTTGTGAACCACTTTTTCTCTTTCTTCGGTCTTTTCATATCCAAATTGTGGTATTTGTAGATAATAATGTGTTGGGAAAAGAATGTGTGTTTATGTCAATGTGTGTGTATGTGGGGTCTGAATAGAGAGAAAAAAAGAGGGAGAAATGGTGAAAGATGTAAGAGAGAATTAGAAAGTGTAGTATTGAGACATCATCTCAGTTTAGTTTGTTTCCATCTTTGCTTAGTAGTTCCTTCACACACAGTGCTAGGAAGCACACGTGGTTTTGCAAGAAGGCTCTTTTTGGAGTTACAATCTTCTTTCTTTGTTCCTTGACCTGAGATAGGTGTGCCATTAAATGGTAGATACAGATGTGTAGAACAGGTTCTCGGTATCAGTACCAAGATACTTGAGGCTCTTGTTCTCAGTACCAAAATGGGTTGAAGGTTGAACAATGTTCCATGACAGACTTTTTTGTTGTGCAAAACCACTTCAGAAATTTGAAACAAATACTTTCCAGCTTCTCCTAGAAGAGATTCAGTGTAGTCCCATCTCTAGCTTCATCTGGAGAGTTCAAGATAAGTTCTGTTCTATGACCCCTGATTTTTCTAAATCTAACCCTGTTCTTTGCAAGTGGCCTTCCTTATGCCCAGGCATGTCTCTTCTTAGGCCCTTAAGGCCAGGCCAGGCAAGCTCTTTTCATAGCTGGCCCCCCTTCCAACTCTCTCTTCCTGTCTCCTCTTCTCCCTAGTGATGGAAACCCCACCTCTGTTGACCTAGTATCTTTGAAAAGGGTTAGCAGCTGCCCCTTAGAGCTTGGGTAGACATTCAGAATATGATTGGGAGTTGAGGGTATTTGTACTTCTGGTTCCTAGGTTTTTTGAGGTGGGAGTGGGGCTTGACGTTCTCTGAATTTACCATGGTACTTGTACTGAAGGACTTGTTTCCTGGGTACTCTCATATCTACTACTATCTTACCCTGAATTTTTGGTTCCTACTCGACATTTTTGTGCCAGCATTTTACAGATTCTCTACAAAGGCTGTTGCACATCTTTGGAGAATGGAATCTCCATTCATAGACCTGGAAGACCATGGCCAAAAAGAAACATGATTAATCAGGGTATGGAGAAGTGGTGTTTAGGACTAGTGTAGCAGGAATTCATTACACCTGTGAAAAAAACTGAAGTGAAAATCCCATCAAAATAAAAGTGCTTCAGAAGCATCTCCCATAGGTCTATCAAGGAAATATGGCCTGAAACTCATAAAAATTTTGGGTTTTTACTCTTTTGCTTCTGTCTTTCTTTCTTGTAAGACTATGTTCAGGCTCCTTCACTTCTTTTGGGGGGGGGAGGGCGTAGCAGGCATGCCTGGCAATGCTCAAGGTTTAGTACTGAGTACACACTCAGGAATTACTCTTGGTGGGTTCTGAGAACCATATGGATGCTAGGGATTGAACCCAGATAGCCTGCGTCCAAAGCAAGTGCCCTGTCTGCTGTACTATCGCTCCTGCCCAAGGCTCCTTCAGTTCTCAGTGGCTTAATTTCCCCAGGGAGGTGACTGAACTCTCATCTTTTAGGACAGATAGTGAGGTAGTAGCTAGCCTGGGAAAGAGGAAATGCACAATTCCAGAGATTATTCAAAACCTTCTGGGACTAGTGCAGAGAGGGAATTGGAGGAAGTAAATGAGAGAAAAACACTGGAGTTTCTGATATCTGAATAAACACCCACATGACACTAATGCAATCCTGCTTTCCTATGATTTACTTAAATGTGCTTCGGTGTAAGATTGTAGTTGGAAAGGAAAAGGGATTCCATAGATTTAGGAAGTTTTCATATTTTCTAACTTCCAGCCACAAGTCTGGAAAAACAAGCATTTAGCTTTTGTAGCTTCTGTAATGGTGGTAAAAATAGAGGAGAGTTGAAATGGATATTGAGTTATTATCTAAATAGCAACATCTACGATTTTTTTCTCTAAAAATGTGTTTGTACAGCACATATTTAAGGTGTATCATTTGGTAAATGTTGGCAAATGTATATGATCATTAAATCATTTTGTTAATCTAGAATTTATCCATCACTCCCAGCAGTTCCTGTTTTCCTCCAGAAGTTTCTTTGTGTCTGTTTACTTTACCTTTCATCCCCTTTGCAATACACCTCTCCCTCTATCACCATATCCAGGCAGCTACTGATTTATTTTTGTCACTATAGATTAGTTGATATTTTAAGTAATTCTTTATAAATTGAGTCATAGTTATATAATCTTTTTTTCTATATTATTTCACTTAGCATATTTTTTTTGAAATTTGAAGCAGTGTATATAACAGTATTTTGTACCTGATTTTGCTAAGTAGTATTCCATTGTGTGGTTATTGTAGATTGTGGATTGTTTATTCACTAATTTGTTAATTTGGTTGTTTCCAGTTTGGGACTACTATAAATAAAGCTGATGTGAATTTTTACATACAAATCATTTATAAGCACTGTTGTATTTAACTGATGGCTTCCATTTTCAAAATTTTTTAACAGAAAATAACTTTGCAAATGTTTGCATTTGTGTTTCTCTTTTGTATTCCAGGTGATTCGAGGGAAATTTTCTTATGTTTTGCATCCTCTTGATATTATTACTGTTAATATTACAGTAATACTATCCCCAATATGTAATGAGTTTCTAAAAACCCATATAGGAAGGATTTCAGTTATGAAACCAAGACTTTGTTTATAAAAACTAGTCTTAGAGGGCAACTAGAGACAAAAATCCTTATAAGTATTTTATATTTACTAAAACCAACAAACATAATACCAGATAAAGGTAGTATTAAATTCTTTTTAAATTCACAGAGCTAAAAAAACTTGGATCTTTATTCAGCCAGGAGCCACTAGAAGTTCATGAATGGGACATGGAACACTCTCCTGAGATCGTTTTAGATCTATTGTTCTACCATTCAGCCAAGAAATGTGGCAGTACAGAGGAGTCTGGTCTCCAGGACTGGGCTGGCCTATGGCCAGCAAATAGCCATTGTTTTAGAAAAGAGGTTCAGAAAGAAATTGCATGGGATGCATATGTTTAAAGAACTGTCAATTGAATGAGCTATGAGATCCAGTTGTAGTTTCCTTTCAGGCATCCCCAAAGGAATAGTTATGCTTTTATTTCATTCTTTTTTGCATTATACTTCTTTAATAAAATTTAAAGCGGCCCCATAGGGCTATTTGGAAACCAGGAGAGTGTGTGTGGCTTCAAGAGATTTTGCCAATGTGGAGATGGGTAATATGCAATAAGGAATAAAATCCTTGTCTTGGATTCTTGAGTTCCTGCACTATTCCTTGAGATAAAATTCCTACACAGAGGAAGGAAAGAGTAGAGCCCTTAACAAATCATCAAGACATCAGCTGTTGTAACCCAAATGCCCTCCTTACCTCCTGGTTCTTGGCTGTCTTCTTTTACCCTTAGACTTATCCTCCAAGCCCCAAGTCTACCCAGACACAAACCGACCAGTATTTCAATATTTTGGGCTTCCAGGAAGGGTAGGAGGCAGTGCTCAGCACTTCCTGCAGACTGCATTTCTGCTTAAGACCAGACCCTATTGGAAGGCTGAAACTGGCACTATAGTATGAGGCTTAGCTAGCTGGAAGAAAACATCTGGATTCTGGTTAGGCTTCTCCTAAATCCTAACCAGAATCCAGATGTTTTCTTCCAGCTAGCTAAGCCTCATATTATAGTGCCAGTTTCAGCTGGAACAATACATTATTCTTCACTCGCTGTCCATCTCTGACAGCAATGACTAAAGCAATCAAAAGGCCACATCAGGAACCAGGGTAGAGATGAGAAGGGGACAGTAGTGGGAATGGTGAATCGTATCTAGTCCAGGAGCTCCATGGGCTGACAATATGATTGGTCTGCTTATAAACATTTGCATGTCCCCTCGAGCTCCCCTAGACTCTGGGGAATGAAAACTGTTTTGCAATCCTAAGTCAGGAAGAACATGAGGTTCTTATCTGGTGGAAGAGGATTGATTAATACCACCTCTGAGGAAAGATGGTGGGGATTTGGATAACCACAAACCTAGCAAAATCCAGCAGTTCTTTTTCTTTCCATTAAAGGCAAAGAAGGCAAGAGCAAGCTGCATCAAAAGCCCTAGAATTCCAGAGTTCAAAGGGGAGATAGATTCATATTCCATAGTCTCCTACCAATTCTTTAATATCCAAGTGCTTAATGTTGGTATGAATTGTTAATTGTTATTGTCTTTGTGAGTTTTTCCTAAATTGGGCTTCAAAAAAGCAATAAAAGCCAATAGCTGCTCAAGCAGCAGCATTCTTTACCTCCTGCCTTGACTTCTAATTCACTATTTCTTTAACCCAGATGACTGTTTGTCTTGGGTTTGCTAAAGACCAAAGTGCTTTTTAGGGTTCTCAGTTTTTAATTTTTTATTGAATCACTGTGAGACACGCAGTTACAAAGTTTTTCATGACTGAGTTTTAGGCATACCATGTTCTCATTTTTTTGAACCTCTCCTTGACACAGAGAAGTTGATCTCTTATACTTATTGGACACATGTTACCTTTCTTTGAACTACTTTACTAACCATCCCAGCCAAGCCACTCACTCTAAACACCACTTCAGCAATATTCAAAACACAATTAAACCTTGGATGGTAAAGTGGTGAGTTTTTGAACTCGTGGTTTGAGATGAGACTCTGATATAGTCCTGATCTGAATCAGTCTTGCCATGGTCTAGCATGGTCTGGAATTCTGCGATCTTAAATCATTGTATAGTCCTGAAATCAGTCAAGCCAGACTCTTTCCTGGGAAAACTCATGGGATTTGCTCAATTTAGCAAACTTTTCCTGTGCACCTACTTTATTGGGGAGGGGGGCCGGAAACAGGTAGTCCTGGAGTTGAGCAGAATAGAGGAAACCGCGATCTGGCTAGTAGTTAAGAAACCTGGGCTCCAGATCTAACAAGACTACTCACTGTGTGACTTCAAACAAGTTACTTATCCTACTTGGGTATCAGATTTCTCAAGAGTAAAATTAAATGTTTGGATTCTATTGGCAGTTCCCAAGTTTTTCACCCTTTAAAAATATTTCCTCTCTTGCCTCATGTGTTTTGCTAGATTATGTTTATCAATAGATACATTGTTTATGTGACAATTTATTTCTTAAGTCATAACTGCCATTCTGAACCTCTAATCAGTAAAGATAATGACTGCTATTATATATATATAGATATATATTTGAAATTGAGACTTCATGTGCTTTCTGGACCTCAATCTAGATTAAATTAGAATTTTTTGAGGCTTTGAATTCATTAATATTTTCTTTCCTTTCCTCCAGTACTTTTTTCTATCACTCTCAGAAACTGCTGGAATAACTGGCCACTCAGTTCCCATCCAGCATATGGGAATCCCTATCTTATTTGCCTGTCTTACCCTTACTAGATGCCTCTAACACCTCACAGCCTTATATCTGTGACACTGACACACTAACCCTTCAAGCTATGATTCCATGATAGAGTGGAATACTGTCTTCTGGGTTGTTTCTTACTAGTTATAAGGTCTCAGTGAAGAATGTCCAAAGCCCATTAACAATGACTAAGAAAACCAGGGCAAGGACAGTCACTACAGTTTGTCCAAGCCCCAATTCTAAAGCCCTTTTGGTCTCACTGCCATTGTTCAGTGGGTGTATTTAGGTTGTTCATAAAGGTTATGTTTCTATTGGCTTTCCAGAAATGTTCTCACATTAGAAAATGTGAAATGCCTTTTTCACATCTAAGTGGAATACTTCAAGGGGAAGGAGCCAGGTTGAGGGAAGTATGTTTGGCACTTGGAAAGTTTACACTCTTCCCAGGATAGACTAGTTCACCTATCCAAAACGTTCTCTTCCAGAGAGAGAAGCCCACGGTCCTCTAAAAGCTACTCCTCTTCTCTATCTTCCTGATTTTCTTTATTCTTTTCCCTCCAATGTCCATACAGGACTAGTTTTTTATTCCACCCCCCTCACTTTACTTAAACACTCTGATTTACAAAGTTGTTCGTGATGATTTGTTACAGGTGTTCAATATCCCACAACCATTACCACTATCACTCTTACCTTCCCTCCACCATTGTGTCCAAGTTCACAACCACCCCTTGCCTGCTCCCACAGCACACCCACAGTAATTTATTTTATATTGCTTGCTTCCACTAAATGGCTGATGGAATGATCAAAAATATTTAGTAAAATTGGGGCTGGAGCAATAGCACAGCGGGTAGGGCGTTTGCCTTGCACGCGGCCGATCCAGGTTTGATTCCCAGCATCCAATATGGTCTCCTGAGCACCGCGAGAAGTAACCCCTGTGCATCGCCAGGTGTGACCCAAAAAGCAAAAAAAAATTAGTAAAACAAATCGAAAATTGTTTCATCTCACCATAGGAACATTAAGTCCTTTTCTGAGGATTTACGAAGCTGATGTTGCAAGTAAAGTTTTCGGTATTAATGTTTTTGTTAGTTGAGATTAGTTGGCTTCTACATTATATTCCTGTCCAAACTGGTGTGCTCCTCCTGGGTGTTGGTATTGTAGAGTTTGAAGATGTCTCCAGAAAATCCAGAATACTTAACTGGGCAGTCTAGCTGGAGGCATGCCTGCAGCTCTCGAGGTGTGAGTGCATCTTTGAGTACTTTGGTAGGGTGGGATGGTGGCCCTCCCCCTCCCAAGATTGTTCATATAAGATAAGCTTCATTTAGAGAAAGGAAATGTGGAAAGTGTAAGATCCCTTAGAGATAATCTTCTCAGAGCCATTAATGATTTTATTGAAACAAAGACCCAGAAGAGTTAAAGATTTGACACAGTCCATACAGCAGTAGAAAAGCTGAGAACTGGAATCTAGGACTAAGGGTAAAGTGTAGTTTCTAAAACAAAAGAACATCCTAAATTTAATGTGGTAATGTAGAAAACAGGTCATAAGTCATAACCTTGGATTTTGTGACCACCTCTAAAGTTAATTGTACTTTAGCTGTAAGTAAGCTGCTAGTATTGACACCCAAAGTATCTCTCAGAAGCAGAAATGCCACCTCTGAACAATTCTTCTGAACTTTGAAAACTGTGCACTTTTAATTTTTCAAAATTAAAATCAAAGTATAGGTAAGACCTGGTAGAAGCAAAGCTCAAAACCGAACTAAAGGTGGCAATCCAGAGGAACTAATTAAGAAACTTTCCAGGGACAGCTGTTTCTTACTGCACAGTTTATAAAAACGTAGCTGGTATTCTTACCTAATCCTATATTTTCTGCACGACGTGTTCTAAATGTATTGTGATGCAATTGCTTTATAGCATATATTTGGGGCATGGTTGCGGCTTTATATATATATATATGTATCTATTTCTATATCTATATCTATATATTATTCAAGGGCTGGAGGGGGTTGTAGTTCCATACAAAATTTGGTACTATTTGTTCTGTGCCCTTGAAAATTTCTATTAGCCAGAAGAAAGACAAACTCAGGATGGTATCACTTATCTGTGGTACACAGAATAACTGGTTGAGGGAAGATAATGTAGAGCGGAGTGCCTAGATTACCCTCGACTCCAGAGTATAGAGAGGAAGATGACGTAGAAGGAAAGAAATCAAAGGAAGATGGAAAAAGATGAGAAAGTGAAGTAATGGGGAACAGAGGTAAGGGGCCTTGGGTATACAGTGATGTGGGAAAGTGGTACCACTATATATCCACAGAGAAGGCTCAACAACACTGAAAACATGAGATCAAATTACTACCAGGAAGCTTTGAAATGTGCTTGTCAAAGAGGCAGCAGGGGATTGGGGGGGCGCTTGGTGGTAAATTGGTGTTGGAATATTATATGCCTAAAACTTAACCATCAATAACTTTGTAAGTTACAGTTCTGTTTTTTTTTTTTTTTTGCTTTTTGGGTCACACCCGGAAATGCTCAGGGGTTACTCCTGGCTTTGCACTCAGGAATTACTCCTGGCGGGACATGGGGGACCATATGGGATGCTGGGGAATGAACTCGGGTCGGTCACATGCAACACAAATGCCCTACCCGCTATGCTATCACTCAGGAATTACTCCTGGCAGTGCTCAGGGGACCATATGGGATGCTGGGAATCGAACCCGGGTTGGCCGCGTGCAAGGCAAATGCCCTACCTGCTGTGCTATTGCTCCAGCCCAATTACACTTCTTTAATTCAATGTTTTTAAGTGTTCTATTGTTTTTTATTTTATTCTTCGAAATTTTAAAAAATATTTATTAAATTCTACTTTGGGCACTGTGGTTTATAAAACAGTTTAGGGTAAGATTTCATATTTAAAACATTCCAACTCCCCCCTCTCCAACAGAGTGTGTGTCTCCCTACACTATGTCCCAAGGTACCCCAATACACCTTTTTGCCCTGTGGATAAACGTTATACAGAAGACCAATTCTCAGTTTCTGTAGGATTTGGGCATTTTACATTTCTACAAATTTTTAAAAATATTTGTCTGATCTCTCCTCTGACTAACTTTACTTAGCATAATACTTGCCAGATCCATCCACCTAGCGGCAAATTACATAATTTTATCTTCTATTACAGTTTAATTGAATTCCATTGTGTATATTTACCAGTTTCTTTATCCAGCCACTTGTTTTTGGACATCTGTAGTAGAGCTTTCTTATATACCCTTTGACCATCTATATTTGTTCTTGGAGGAAGAGTTTCTATTCATTTTCCTCCAACCCATTTTTGGATGGGATTTATTTTTCTTGTAAAGATCATTTTCTTGTTAATATCTTGGATATTGACTCTTTTTCTTCTAGTTTGTTGTTTGAATATAGCTATGCAACAGATTTTTGTATGCTGATTTTGTAAAATGCCACTTTGCTGTGTTGGTTTATTATGTTTGGTCATTATTTTGGTAAAGTCTTCAGAGTTTCCTATATATTATGTTATCTCCAAATAGTGATAGTTTTGTTTACCTTTTGGCTGGAGTGATAGCACAGCAGCAGGGCATTTGCCTTGCACGAGGCTGACCTGGGTTCGATTCCTCCGCCCCTCTCGGAGAGCCTGGCAATCTACGGAGAGTATCTTGCCCGCACAGCAGAGCCTGGCAAGCTACCCGTGGTGTATTCGATATGCCAAAAACAGTAACAAGTCTCACAATGGTGACATTACTGGTGCCTGCTCGAGCAAATAGATGAGCAGCGGGATGACAGTGACAGTTTGTTTACCTTATGCCAATTTGAGTCATGTTTATATTCTTCACTTAGACTTACAATAAACACTATATTGGATAATAGCAGCGAGAGTGGACATCTTTGCATTGTGCCAATTCTCAGAGGAACACTTTTTGGTTTTTTGTCCTTGGGTTATTATTACCTGTGGATTTTTTTCTATAAGGTCTTTACTATGATGAGGTTAGCTTTCCTTATCATAAATGAATGCTGAATCCTGTCAAAATCTTTCTCTGCCTCTATTAATATGTTTGCATGATCTTTATCTTTAGTTTTCTTGATGTGGCATATTATATTAATTGATTCTCATATGTTGAACTATTTGCTTTCCTGAAATAAATCTCATTTGGTCATGATGTATTAATCTTTTAATGTGCTATTGAATTTGTTGAGGAATTTTATATCTATGTTCATCAGGGATATTGAACTGTAGCTTTTCTTTTTGTGGTGTCTTTATATGTTTTTGGAATCAGGGTAACATAGGTCTCATAAGCTATTTGGCATAGTTACAGTTTACTTAATTTTTTGAACAGCTTGAGAAGGATAGATAATAGATGATCCCTGAAAGCTTGGCAGCAATTTCTAATATACCTCTTTCTATCTGGGATTTTATTTTAGGGTAGAATTTTGATGTGTCCCCTTTGCCTTCCTTGTCATTAGTCTGTTCAGGTTTTCTATTTCTTCCTAATTATCTTCTTTTTCTTTTTTTTGGGGGGGGGGTCACACCCGACGATGCACAGGGTTACTCCTGACTCTGTGCTCAGGAATTACTCCTGGCGGTGCTCAGGGGACCATATGGGATGCCGGGAATCAAACCCGGGTCAGCTGCGTGCAAGGCAAATATCTTACCCTCTATGCGATTGCTCCAGCCTTATTTCTTCCTAATTCAATCTTGAGAGATTGTAAAATTCTTTAATTTCCAAATTAGTGACATAAAGTTGTTCATACTAGTCTCATTATTTTTACTTCTTTGGTATCTGCTGGGCTGGAGCGATAGCACAGCAGGTAGGGCATTTGCCTTGCACGTGGCCGACACGAGTTTGATGAGTTTGATTCTTCTGCCCCTCTCAGAGAGCCTGGCAAGCTACTGAGTGTATCTCGCCCACACAGCAGAGCCTGGCAAGCTACCCATGGCGTATTCGATATGCCAAAAACAGTAACAAGTCTCACAATGAAGACAATACTGGCACCTGCTCGAGCAAATAGATGAGCAATGGGAGGACAGTGACAGTGATAGTGATACAGTGGTATCTGTTGTAATTTCTCCCCTTTTATTTCTGATCTTATTTAATAGGGTTTTCTCCCATTTTCTTCATTAGTCAGACAAGGTTTTGTCAGTCTTATTCTTTCATGAAACCAGCTTCTGGTTTCACTGATATTTTATACTATCTTTTTGATTTCTCATTCATTTCCTTCACTTTAATATTTATTTACTTTCTTCTACTGATGGTTTTTTTTTCTGTTTTTTTTTCTGGTTCCTTAAGACATGTTAGATTGTTTGAGCTTTTTTCTGTTCCTTGGTATAAGTCTGTATTGCTATAAACTTTCCTCTTTAGCATTACTTTTGCTGTGTTCCTCATGTTCTGATAGCTTGTGCCTAATTTCCTTGCAGGAGTTCTTTTTTTCCTCTGAGTTCCTCATTAACCCAATAGCTTTTCAGTAGCAGGTTGTTTTTGTCTCCAAATGTTTGTGTTTTCCCAAATTATCAAATGCTTCCTTTTCAGCAGGTCTGACTTTAGGGGGGAGAAACTCCAAACAATAATAGTGAATTTTTTGTTGAAATATTGAATGTAATCAAAGTAAAGTGAAAGTAAAGTGAAATTTATCAGTTACACAGGGGGGGTGGGGGGCTGGGGAGGTGGGGGGTAGGGGGGAGGTATACTGTGATTCTTGGTGGTGGAATATGTGCACTGGTGAAGGGATGGGTGTTCAAGCATTGTATAACTGAAACTTAAACCTGAAAGCTTTGTAACTTTCCACATGGTGATTCAATAAAAGAATAAATTTATAAAAAAAAAAAACCAAAATGTTTGTGTTTTCCCCAAACTTCTTTATATAGTTAATTTCTACTTTTGTAGCATCTGAAAAGATACTTGTGTTCTAAAAAAGTACTTGATATTTTAATATCTATAATGTTATTGACACGTGTGACATAAACCAAAAAAAGTCACATATGCACTAGAGAGGAATGTGTATTTCACTTCTGATGTGTGGCTAAGACTGTAAAGGTCGTTAAGACAATTGTTCCTATGTCCCATTTAAGATTTACTGTTTCTTTGTTTTTCCTTGATTTTCTGTCTGGTTGATCTCCCCAATCATTAGCTGTAGCATCAATGTTTCTTCTGTTTTGTTGCTGCTGTTTTTTTAATGATCTGTTAGTCGCTTTATAAGAATTGATGCCCCTTTATCTAGTGCATATATTTTAATGATTGTTAAGTTCTCTTGGTTCATTGATACCCTAAGCATCATATAATGTCTATCCCTGTCTCTTACTATCTTTTTTTAGTTTGAAATCTATTTTGTTTGCTATAAGATAAAAAACTATGACTTTATTTGGGGGGGATGGAAATGTAATTGTAATTAGATTCAATTATTTTAACATCTGTACCACTCTGAATTGTGATATTAGTAATAGAATTGTGCATATATGATGGTGGGGTGATACAAATTTCTTGCTAACATTTATTTCACTTTTGTGTGAATTTAAAGGTATTTATTTTTATTTTTTAAATTAAAAAATTGCTTTATTTATTTAATTTATTTTTAAAATTTTATTGAATCTCCGTGAGGTAGTTGCAAGCTTTCATGTTTGGGTTCCAATCACACAATGATCAAACACCCATCCCTCCACCAGTGCACATTCCCCACCATCAATATCCCCGGTACCCCCCCTTTACACCCTCCCTCTGCCTCCATGGCAGACAATATTCCCCATACTCTCTACTTTTGGGCATTATGGCTTGCAACACAGACACTGAGAGGTCATCATGTTTGGTCCATTATCTACTTTCGGCACACAACTCCCATCCTGACTGATTCCTCCAGCCATCATTTTCTTAGTGATCCCTTCTCTATTCCATCTTCCTTCTCCCCTCTGCTCATGAAGCAGGCTTCCAGCTATGAGCAATCCTCCTTGCCCTGATATCTATCTACTGTCCTTGGGTGTCAGCCTCATGTTATATTATTCTATACTCCACAAATGAATCTCTGATTTTTTCAGGCTATCATTTGCTTTTGTTTTTTGATATTTTACTTTGAGCCTGTGTGTATTATTAAAATTCAAGTGAATCGCATATAAACAAAAAAGATTTGGTTTTGTTTCATGATTCATATATCTGCTCTGTACCTTTAGATTGGTAAACTTGGGCCATCACATTTAGTGAAAGTGCGGGTTGGGCGTTTGCCTTGCATGCAGCCAACCCGGGTTCGATTCCTCCATCACTCTTGGAGAGCCCGGCAAGCTACCAAGAGTATCATGCCCGCAGCAGAGCCTGGCAAGCTACCTGTGGCGTATTTGATATGCCAGAAATAGTAACAACAAGTTGCACAATAGAGACGTTACTGGTGCCCTCTAGAGCTAGAATCGATGATATATGGATTATGGGTGTTTGTGAAACTTTCCTTGGTCTTTTCTTATTTTCCTCCTATGTATTAATATTTGCCAGTTGTGCAGTGATCAGTTTCCATTTTTCTGTTCTTATTTCATCTAAGTATTTTTATCTTGACAATATCATAATTGTCTGGAATTACCAGTTTATATACCCTTGTACATTTGAAGCAAGTTAATCTTATTCTAACAGATTCCATTATCATTTTCCTTCTTTCTGATATTCTATACATTTTAGAGTATACTACTACCAATATGAGTGTTGTGCCTTTGCTAGAAGACCACTTAGTATTTCTTACAGTGACAATTTAGTGGTCATTAATTTATTTGACTCTTATTTATTTGATAAAGAGTTTATCTGGAAAATTCCTTATCACTTCTTCAAATTTGAGATATAATCTACTTTGATAGAATATTTTGGGTTGGAAGTTTTTTCCCTTTTTCTTTCACAGGGAATCCCTAGCCATGAGACCCTCAGGATTTCCTGAGAATATGTGACAGCATTGGCTGTTAAACTCATGGTCTCATGCTTGTCCCACGTACATTTTAAGCTACTGAGTTATATTCCAAGACCTTTTTTTGGCATTCCCAAATAAAATTGTTAAGACTGGGTTGGAGCGATAGTAAAGATCACAGGGCATTTGCCTTGCATGCAACCAGCCTGGGTTCAATCCCCAGCATCCCATATAGTATCCTCAGCACTTCCAGGAGTAATTCCTGAGTGCAGAGCCAGAAGTAACCCCTGGACATTGCCCAGGGTTGCCTAAAAAGCATGGAAAAAAGAATAGTCAGGATTGCCTCAGCATGTGTAGGATACGCACGGGTGTGACCTCACTGCCTACACTCGTAGGACAAGTATTTTAAGTCATTGCATTATCTTCTGGGTGCTCAACAGGGATCACGGAGAGTAGGATTGTCATGATCTCAGCACATTTGACAGCACCAGGGTTTGAACTCAAACCCTGACAGCACTAGGGTTTGAACTCTTTCCAGGCAAGCACTTTATTTATTTATTTTTTTTTTGCTTTTTGGGTCACACCCAGCGATGCTCAGGGGTTACTCCTGGCTTTGCACTCAGGAATTACTCCTGGCGGTGCTTGGGGGACCATATGGGATGCCGAGGATCGAACCCAGGTCGGCCGCGTGCAAGGCAAACCCCCACCCGCTGTGCTATCGCTCCGGCCCCCAGGCAAGCACTTTAAATCACTGAACTGTTTTCTGGGCACCTGGATGTCTCTTAAATTCAAGACTTGTGAATATTATACCATTTTTCCTCTGCCCTGTAGAGTTTCATTTGGTAAGTCTTCTGTAAGTCTCATGGGGGTCTCTCTCATATATTCATGTCTTATTTTCTCTTCTTACTTTTAGTATTCTATACATATCTTTGGTTCTGTCATTATAATTGCAATGTGTTAGATATCAACCCTAAGTGCTTTAGTCTTTATCAGTGAATTGCCCCTTTCCTCCTCCCAGAGAAGCTTATCATGCCCTTGCTAACATCCTTAAGTCAAAATCTATCTTCAACCTCCCCCTTGTGCTGGATATTAACCCTAAGTGCTTTAGGCTTTATCACTGTATTGTCTCCTTTCCTCCTCTTAGAGGAATTTATATCGCCCTTGCTAGCATCCCTAACTTAGTTAAAGTTTATTTGTAATCTTTCCCTTGATTTTACCTCGCATTGTCACAGTCCCCCATGTTAATCTCGATTGCTTGTAAAACAAAACTTTCTGGTAATTCTGAACTTGTATTGATACTGCTTGTATTTGAAGTGCTGTATATTTGTACTTGCTTTTCTGCTTCCCCTATAGCCTTTTTTATACGTTACCATAGAGCAATGTTCTTTGGTTAAACACAGAAAGACCATCAATACTATTCTCCTAATATGTGGGAGTTGATTGACTCTGAAATATATCTGCTCCTGGGCATAATCACTTGGTCATAACTACTTGACTCAGGCTTCAGTTGCTGTAGTTCTAACACCCCAAAGGGGAGGTCCCGTCGTGGGACTGGGATGGACTCGGGGCGATTGGCAAAACTATCCGGCAGCGATATGGGACATTCTAGAAAGCATATATGCATGGTTTTCATGCAAACTGTTACAACTTTAGAGACAGGACCTCCCCTGGGGAAGGACTAGCTGAACTGGCCTGAGGACTTAGTCTGGGATTTACGGTAAATGCCTTGCTTGCACTCAGAGCCCAGACGACCAAGTGTTTAAAGCCTCCTTTGCTTTCAGCCCAGAGAACTAAGTGTTGGGATCTTTGCCTCTTACTGTGTTTATCCAAACAACTGCTAGTATCCATAACTTAATACAATTAGAGGGAAACATAAAAACAACGCAGTTGTCCCTGGGAGACAGACTGTCTCCTTGAGTTGATCTCCCTAAAAGAATTTCCTCTGCCAAATGTTTATCTATGTAAATGACCACCACACCTGTGCTTACCTCAACCCCCCTTCAGATGTTCTATAAGTATGCTGGCAACTCTGCATTAAAGGGACCATTTTCGCCATCAGACTGTCGTCCCCGGCCTGCCCCCCGTCTCTCTGTGTCTCTGTTGGGGGGCCCTGGGGAGGCAGGGAGGTGTACACACAGGTGTCCAGCCGCAGCAGCAGCCACCCGAGGATCATCTTTTCTTTTTTGTGATTACACAGCAGTGTGTCTTGTGTACTTCTATTTAGATTTATTTTGTTTGGATTTTTTTCATTCTTTCTTTTGTTCATTCTTTCTTTCATCCCTTTTTCCCTCGCTCTCTTCTTGCTTGCTTGCTTGCTTGCTTGGTTTTTAGGCCATGCCTATTGGTGATGAGTCCTTTCTCCTGGTTCTGGGCTCAGGGGTCACCATATACAGTGCAGAAGACTGAACCAGGGTCAACTGCTGCGTTTTATTCTCTCCTCTGTATTATCTCCCTGGTCCTATTCGAAATTCTTTGAGCTCTCTGAATCTGGGAGTACATCTCTTCTCTCAAACTGAGGAAGTTATCAGCTTTTATTTCTTCTACCAATATTTCTTTCCGTTTCTCTTTCCTCTCCTTCTGAAACGGTTATGGTGTGGATGTTGTTCCTCTTGGTACTGCCCCTAAATCTCATTTTCTCCATTTGTTTTAAATGTCCCTATTCTGTCACTGTTATCCCATTGCTCTTCAATTTGCTGGAGCGGGCACCAGTAACATCTCCATTGTGAGACTTGTTGTTACTGTTTTTTGGCATATCGAATACACCATGGCTCTGCTATGTGGGCAAGATACTCTCGGTAGCTTGCCGGGCCCTCCGAGAGGGACGGAGGAATCGAACCCAGGTTGGCTGCATGCAAGGCAAACGCCCTACCCGCTATGCTATCACTCCAGCCCCTGGGCTGGGTCCCTATTCTATTCTTTTAAAAATGAAAAGAATAAATAAATAAATACAAGTTTAAAAGAAAGGCAAAATTATTTTTATTTTTTATAAGATTTCATGCATACAACTTTATCTGGTGTTTATCTCCCTCTACCTTATCCTTAACATATGACTCAATATTTGGTTTCTGACATTCTACTATTCAGTCCCTTTAATTTATTTTTTAGTTCAATTACTCCATTCTATACCTCAGTTGTTTGCATCTTTCTCATACTCTCTTACTTTCTCCTTTCTAAAAAAGTTTTCTTCTCTGGATTTCCTCTATTAAGAGAGTCATTAGTCATCATTAGGATGTCTTGAAAACTGGTGAGTTTGGGGTCCTTCCTGGGCTGTAGTCTTCACCCATGAATAAAGATAAATCATTCTATTTTTTTCATGATTCCCAGTGGTATGTGAAGGCTGAGGCTGAAGGTCTGTTTGAGCAGGTCTGGGCAGCTGTCTGAGGTTCATGCTCACTAATTTTAAACAGAGCTTGTATAGTTCTGAGTTTATGTGTTTGTGTATTATTGCTGAGAATTTGCCCTCCCGAAGGTCTCACCACAGGTATAACACCAAGGTCAACCCAGGGCTCCTAGTTACTGGCACTTGACAATGACCATTTTGTTCAAGTCCAGCAGGTCTGGGTGGCAACAGGGGATTGCTGATTAAGAATTTCCAACAGCAACGATAGTACCTAGCAGACTCATAGAACTACCAGGGTATTTGTTTTTGCCAGCACCTGGCAGCCACTGTAATCTGTGGTTCAAGCAGGCCTGGGAAGCATCCTGTGGTGCAGTGGTGCAGGTGTTTGGCAAGGTTTGTGGCACCAAGTTCGAGCAGGCCTGATTACAACCATATGTTCAAAATCATGAGTGCCCAGGTGCACCTGTGCACCATGTTTGAGCAGGCCTGGATGATGACCAGGGTTGCACAACCACAGTTGTCCACTGACAGCTGTATCTCAAGCTTGAACAAGCCTGTAAGTGACCTGGGCTTCAGGTTCACAGGTGCCCAAGATACCTGTGTACCGGAAGTCAAGAGGATGTGAGTGGCAACCAGGGGTTCAAGATTGCCTATTCCTAGTCGCTCCCAAACGTGTTGCTGTAGTTGTCACAGAGGTCATTAGAAGTCTTAACCTGTAGAGGTCAGGCTTAAGAAAAGAAGGGGGGTGGGGGGGGTGTCTTGGTCAGGAGCATGCCCTCCAGGGATAAATAAGGGACCACTACAGGCAACGGTGACCTGTCTGGCTGTGCTTTGGGAGGCCTTTAGGCTTTAGGGTGTTTTCTGTCTCTAGGCTATTGTTTGGGCTCCTTGCTAGCCTCAGATGTGTACTGGGAGGAGCTGGCTTTGTTTTGCTAGGTGTAAGCAAACGTCATTCAGCCCCCTGTTGTTCTGCCTTTAACTAGGGATGGGTGGAGCTCACCTCAGGAATTTGCCTCAGGGTGTTTCTGTTTCTAAAATAGAGAAAAGATGGCATCTTCCAGCTTGGTTCCAAGAGTCCACTAACAGGAAAGCCTGCTGTTCAATCAGACTCCTGGATACCTTAGTTGCTTGCCACCCGTCCCAGTGATGTCAAAGTAGAGTTAGAGGGTTGGGGGACCTAGTTTGAGCTTAATTCTCCTGTTTCTTCCTGCAAAGTCATGTGTCCCTTAGTACCTTAGAAATCTCTGCCTAACTGTCGGTCACTGCTCCAACCCACCTTTGTTTCATGTATTGGAGTCGCACACCTTAGTCATCCCTTCTGTGAAGCTGCTTGTTGTTACACAGTGGGATTCCTTTCCTGGAAAACATTTCAGCTTCTCTGTGTCCTGTTCAGTGGAACCTCAGACCAGATTCTGAATTCAGTCCAAGTTTCAGTATAGATTTAGCTGAGATCACAGGAGAATGCTGCATAGATTCTCCCTATTAGGCCATCTTGGCCCTGCCTTCTCTGTTATTTTTCTTTTAAATTATTGTTATGCCATCCTTATGGGTGTGAAGCCCTATCTCATTTTGGTATCAATTTGTAGTCTTTTCATGTGCTTATTGATCATTTTTAATTTGTATATCTTCTTTTTGTGTGTGTAACTTTTTTAATTGATTGAGATTCTGTGGTTTACATACTTTTAGTGATAGTTTCCTGTGTGTATAATTCCAACATCACACCCATCACCAGTGCACCCACCTCCCAGCCCCAAAGCCCCCACACCCCTCTCTTTCAACCCTCCCCCAACTCAGTTGTGTGAATCAGTTCTCCCATTGTGTTGCATTTGTGGTGCTTCTTTAGAAAAAAAAATCTCTTAATATGTTTGCCTTAACAACAGAATCTGAGAAGTGGTTTACAGAGTTGAGCTTACAAAGGGTCAGGGTGGAGGTAGGGGGCATTGAGGGTGGGGAAGGGAACCCCCAGACAATGGTGGAGGGAAGCAGACACTCTGGTGGAGGGTGTGGTGTTGGGAAAGTTGTATGCATGAAATCTTATAAAAAATAAAAATAATTTTTTGCCTTTCTTTTAAACTTGTATTTATTTATTTTAACAATAGGGTTAATGTTTATGCTTTGGGTACTCAAAGTTACTGCACCTCCACTACCACCACCAAAGTGCCAAGTACCCTCCATTGCTATCTTTCTGTCACTTAAAGTCCCCCTCATTCCACCCGATCCCCACTGTACCCCTCCACCCCAATTTTAGTTCTGTTGTCAGAGTCCAAGGGTTTGATTTGGTTCACTATTGTTCATTCCCTTTCTTTATTTCTGTATATGGCACATACATGTGAAATAATTTTTTGCTTCTCTTTTAAAGGATTGTACTTTAGGGCAGCTTTAGTTTTACAGAAAATTTGTGCAGAAAGGACAGAAATTTACTATATGTCTCCTCTCATTTCACATACACAGCTTTCTTTCTTTTTTACTTCTGTCACCAGAATGGTACATATATCACAACCTATGAACCTATACTGATGCATTATCAACACACAAAGTTCATATCTTACATTAAGTTCACTGATGGTGTTGTACAATTTTGTGAGTTTTGACAGAAGTTAAACTCTTCCTATTAGAATCACTGTCACTGTCACTGTCATCCTGTTGCTCATTAATTTGCTCAAGCGGGCACCAGTAACATCTCCATTGTAAGACTTGTTGTTACTGATTTTGGCATATCGAATACGCCAGGAGTAGCTTGCCAGGCTCGGCCGTGCAGGCAGGATACCCTCGGTAGCTTGCTGGGCTCTCTGAGAGGGGCGGAGGAATCAAACCCAGGTAGGCCGCATGCAAGGCAAACGCCCTACCCGCTGTGCTATCACTCCAGCCCTTCCATTAGAGTATCTGCCATTATAGAATGTATGTACATATGTGTTATGTGTATACATATATAATATCCTCCACTTTAGAATAGGTCGTTGTCCTAAAAATCTTCTGTCCTCGACCTATATTTTCTTTCTGCCCTTGAATCACAAACAGTTACTGTTCCATAGGTTTGCCTTTACAAACTGTTATATAGTTGGAATTACATGGTATGCAACTTATCCAGATTGTCTTCTTCCACTTAGTAAAATTCATATAAGTTTCCTTCATGTCATTTCATATCTTGATAGCTCATTTCTTTTTAACATTTAGTGATATGCTATTGTCTGGATATGACACAGTTTATCCATGAAGAATACTCTAAAGGATACCCCAAAGGACAGCTTATTAATTGCAATTGTTGAAGTTGCTATAAAGACTATGTAGAGTCTCCTTGTGGACATAGGTTTTTAAACTCATTTAACTAAATATCGAGCTGTGCAACTGCTGGATTGCATGACCAGAGTTTGATTAGTTTGATAGGAAATTGCCAAGTTGTCTTTTAAACTTGATGTACCATTTTGTATCCTCACTTATGACAGAATTCCTAATGCTACACATCCTTTCCAACACTTGGTACAGTCACCGTGTAGACTTTGCCATTCTCATACTGGTGTAATGATAGCTCACCGTTTTCATTTCTTCCAAGGCTTGCTTGTCTTCTTATTCTTCTGGCAGTATCTCCCATAGACCAAAAGTTTAATTTTTATTATCAGTTATTTCTTTTAGAGATCATATATAAAAAGTCAAACCTCCCAAGTTACTAGATTTTAAATATATATATATATATATATATATACATACATACACACATATATACGTATATATTTTTAAAGTGGGCCCAAAGACCACTCCCAGGGATAGCCTGCAGCTGGCCTGATAGTTTGGTGGTCAGGTCCAGCCCGGAAGTGCTGCTCAACCTGACTGCTCGGGGTTCACCAGAGCCACCTTGGCTATACTCAACAGTGTTGGTTAAACATGTGGTGCCAGTGATCAGATTCAGAACTATGCCCATGGTAAGAATATGTTCTACCACTTGAATTATATCCCATGGTATTTTTCCTAGTTTATTTTTTCCTTTATTATGTAGATCTATGGGTTAGTTTTGTGTTAATTTTTTTGAGTTAATTTTTGTAAAGGAAATCAATCCTGTATTTAGATTTTTCTTTTTTCCTGTTTTTGCATATGAATATTCAACTGTTCCACCATTATTTATTGAAAAGCCTATCTTTGCTGTATTTTATTCCTTTTACTTTGTTAAATATTAGTTGACTGTATTTATGTGAATCTATTTCTAGACCTTGTATACTGTTCAATCATTCAGTTGTGTATTTTTTCACCAATAGCATACTGCCTTGATTATTGTGACCTTAGAATAAATAATAGAGTTGGGTAGTGTCAGTTTTCCATCCTTATTCTTCTCCACCAATACTATGTTTTAAAGATAAAGAAAACGTTTTTTGTTTTGTTGTTTTTTCGACACACCCAGTGATGCGCAGTGCTTAATCTTGGCTCTCTGCTCAGGTATCACTCCTGGCAGGGCTCAGGGTACCATGTGTGGAGCAGGGGATTGAACCTGGGTTCGTTGTTTGCAAGACAAGTACCCTAACTGCTATACCATAACTCCGACCACACCCAAGAAAACAATTTTAGTATTGAGTATGTAATAAACCAGACTATTCATCATAGTTACTCCACCAGAAGACTGCACAGATAAAAATAAATAGCACCCTTTCGTATAGACAAAAAGATATAACCTATTATGCATACGTTCTCATGATAAATAACAATTCTGCCAGTTTGAAGACTTGGCAATACTATTTGTCTGACATAGCTCTTCCAAAGTTTATTAAGTTGTCTGCCAATCTTTTGTGGGCTGTTCTGGGTCTTCTGCTTCTCCATGTAAACTTAAGAATCAGTTGTTGATATACACAAAATAGTGCTGCATTTTTAAAGTGAAATAAAAGAAACTTATTTAGAGAAATGTGAGGGGGAGAGACAGATAGTTGTTCAAGAGCAAGCACAGGTTTCTACAGAGGGGAGAAAATCTTTTTTTTTTTTTAGTTTTATAAAATTTTTTAATTAGTGAATTACCATGAGGGTACAATAACTGATTTACACATTTTTGTGCTTGTGTTTCCCTCATACAATATTTGAGCACCCATCCCTCCACCAGTGTCCATTCTCCACCACCAGTGAACCCAGTATCCCTCCCACCCCCCAATCCCATCCCCCCCTCCTCCCCCCCCTCCCCCCTCCCCCCCCCCCCGCCTCTGCTCTGTGGCAGGGCATTCCCTTTTGTTCTCTCTCTCCTTTTGGGTGTTGTGGTCTGTAATAGGGGTATTGAGTGGCCATCTTGTTCAATCTATAGTCTACTTTCAGCACGCATCTCAGAGGGGAGAAAATCTATAGTACATTTCAGGTTGAGATGAGGGTTAGGAAAGAGAATGAGTCAATGCTGAAATTTTAACTGAGATTGCATTGATCAAGTTGAGAAAAGTGTCATCTTGACAATATTGAATCTTACTATTAATGAACATGAAATATCTCTTTTCTTCTATAAATTTTATAAATTCTATTATAAATTTTCTTTTGTATTTTATCCAGGTTTTTATAGTTTTCCTCATGTAGATCCTGTACATGTTAGGTGTGTACATATATATATACATGTATATATATATGTTTATATGTGTGTATATATGTATATATATATATATATCTCACCAGAATCTCCTTCCCCCACCCCAAGCTGTCTTCACCGGGGCCCCCTTGGAATGGGGGGCGGGTTGAGTTTCCTTCCCCACCCCAAAACCCCCAGAACCCAGACACAGCCATGCTCAAGGCCACTCTCCACACGCTTGCATGAGACTCACCCATGAAGGAACTGACAGAGGAACTCAGAGAGTGATGCAATTTTTCCTGGAGCATGCAGCTGCATTTGGACGCACGACCTCTTTATTTTTATTTTTTATTTATTTATTTATTTTTCCACACGGCAGAGCCTGGCAAGCTACCCATGATGTATTTGATATGCCCCAAAAAAGTAGCAACAACGTGCTTTTCATGTTCCTGGAGCAAGCAGATGCCATTGGACTACACTAGAACTCGACAGGGACAAATGAAGAAGTTACTGGTGCCCACTCAGACAAATTGGTGAACAATGGGATGACAGTGATACAGCAATATATATATATATATATATATATGTGTGTGTGTGTGTGTGTGTGTGTAGTTAGGTATAAATCCAAGTATTTCATTTTTGGAATTCTAATATGCTTTTCTTAAGTGTCTTTTTCCTGTTTTAAAAATCTGCCTGGATGATCCTCAGTGGTCTGGGGTGCAGGCTTCAAAAAATTTATTGAATCACTATGAGATACTATGTTACAAGCTTGTTCGAGATTGAGTTTCAGTTATACCAATGTTTGAATACCCATCCCTTCACCAGAGCCTACTTCCCTCCACCAATGTCCCCAGTTTCTCTCCTCTACCCCTAGCCTGTTTCTGTGGCAGACACTTTTCTTTTTTTCCCTTTTGCCACTGTAGTTTGCAGTACCATTACTGAAAGGGAATCATGCACATCACTTTACCTCCTTTCGGCTTCCAGTCCAGAGTGATCACTTCCCACTCTATTTGTCATAGTGGAGCCTTTTCTTACCTAACCACCTGACCCCCTATTGCTGCAAGCTTTATACTAAGGAATTGCCCTCCTGGGCTTGTTTCTATTGTCTTTGGGTATTATTCTCCTACTGTGTTTCTTTATATTCTGCAAATGAGTGTAATCATTATGCCTGTCCCTCTTCCCAATGTACTTTTTAACCATGCCTCTTAATTTCAAATTCTACTTTTATTCTTTTTTTTAAATTTTTTTATTGAATCACCAAGTGGAGGGTTACATAGTTCTCAGGATTATGTCAGTTATACAATACTCAAACACCCTTCCCTTCACCAGTGCCCATCTTCCATCACCAACCCCCCCCAGTATATCTGCCGCCCCCTCCCACCTCCCCAGTCCCCACCCTTGTACGTGATAAGTTTCACTTCGTTTACGCTTTATCTCGATTACATTCCATGTTTCAACACACAACTCACTACTGTTGCTGGGGTTTCCCCCCAAAAAGAAAAAGACAGTCCTATTGCCAAGGAAGCATTTGATAGTTCTCCATTGCTAAGAATATAGAGATATTAAGTCCCGCTGTTTTTTACATAACTTTTCTTTTTCCCCCTTGCCCCGCGCCACCGAGTTCACGCCTGTTTAGTAATCGCCACGCTGTCTGACAAAGGGAAAAAACCGAAGAGGATGGTAATTTCCCGTCATCAGCCGGCGTGGGGCTCTGGCTTAGTTGATAGTCTAGTAGAGTGTCTGCAAGCAGTTTCTGGAACCAAAGGTCTTGCGCTGGTATCGGCTCGGGCTCGAGATTCCACCAGCATCCCGCTGTTCCATGTACATAATTTTTCCCCTTATATCCCATTCCCACGCCACCAGGTCCGTGTCAGCTTAATGGACATCACACTATGTTTGACACCACGCCGCATTTCTTCCCAAGAAAGAAGGATATTTCTTCTCAGCCGGCGTGGGGATATAGCTTAGTTCAGTCTAGAGAGATGGCTACCACTTTGATTGCCTTCAATATTTCAGCAAAAGACTTACTATTCTTGTTAGGATCTCCCACAAAAGTCCGACCCATTAAGAAGGAACCATTACATATTGCTGATACTAAGATGACATTAGGTCGCGCTGCCGCGGCCGAGCAGTTTTGGAGGCAACAATAGATGTTTGTGAATTAGTCTTATATTCTATACCTTACTATAGTCACTTAGTAGTTCCAGGAATTTTCTTGTAAATTCTTTCAAATTTTCTATATTGGTAATCATGTTATTGGTGAACAAAGACAGTTTTATGTTTATTTCTTACCAGTCTCCTTTCCTTTCTTTGTCCTATTAAATTAGCCAAGACTACGAGTACAATGAAGAAATTGAGTGGTGGAGGAAATATCCTTTTGGTTCTTGATCTTAGTGAGAGAGTTCCTCTTTTCTCACTGAATATGCTAGCTGTAAGTTTTTAATGCTGTTCTTTATCACGTTGAAGGAATTCTCCTCTATTCATAGTTTGCTTATTGTTTGTTTGTTTGTTTTTTTACCAGCAATGGGTGTTGGATTTTGTCAAAAGCTTTTTGTGCATCCATTCACAAACTTATTTTAGTCCTTTAGCCCAATGATGTGATCAATTAAATTAACTGATTTCTGAATGTTTAACCAGCATTTCACAACTATGTTTAATTATACTAGGTCACTGTATCACTATCACTGCCATCACTGTCATCCCGTTGCTCATCGATTTGCTCAAGCGGGCACCAGTAACATCTCCAAGTGAGATTTGTTGTTACCGTTTTTGGCATATCGAATACGCCACGGGTAGTTTGCCAGGCTCTGCCATGTGGGCGAGATACTCTCGATAGCTTGCCAGGCTCTCCGAGAGGGATGGAGGAATTGAACCCGGGTCAGCCGCATGCAAGGCGAATGCCTTACCCACTGTGCTATCTCTCCAGCCCTTCTACTAGGTCATGATGTATAAATCTTTTTATAAATTGTTGGATTCTATTTGCTAATACTTTAATGAGAAATTTATTATGCATATGTTTAACAAGTAGTTGTAGTTTTCTTTGCGCAATGGTTTTTTTTTCTATTTTTAGTATTGAGGTATTGAGGCAATACTGACTTTGTAGAATGAGTTAGGAATTATTTCCTTTTTTTTGTTTTCTGAAAGGGATTGCAAAGAATTTGCATAATTTTTTGGTTGATTTCTTAATTTGTTCCTACTTTTAAGTTTATGTGTGCTTGTTCTAATTTTAATATAACTTTTATTACACTTACTTGAATCTAATTTTCTCTTCTTTTTCTGGTTTCCTAAGGTGACAGTTTAGATTATTGATTTCAGAGCTTTTCCATTTATAACATGTGGATTCAGTACAATAAGCTTCTCTCTAAACATAGTTTTTGCTGAATCTCACATATTTTGATAAATTGTATTGATATTTAGTCCTAAGTACTTAAAATACCTATCTATATTTTTTCTTAGATTATCTGTTACTTAGAAATGTGTTGCTGGGGGTCGGAGTGATTAGTACAGCGGGTAGTGTGTTTGCCTTGCACATGGCTGATCCGGGTTCGATCCCTAGAATCCCATATGGTGCCCCAAAAGCACCGCCAGGAATAATTTCTGAGCATCACTAGTGTGACGAAAAGAAAGAAAGAAAGAAAGAAAGAAAGAAAGAAAGAAAGAAAGAAAGAAAGAAAGAAAGAAAGAAAGAAAGAAAGAGAGAGAGAGAGAGAGGAAGGAAGGAAGGAAAGAAAGAAAGAAAGAAAGAAAGAAA